>NC_051154.1:296776320-296989297 GCF_013339745.2 Dermacentor silvarum
ACGCAACCCAACCTCTAACTGTCCGTTTAGTTCTGCTCCTTCCCTTCAGCACGTTGAGACCACATGGACCGACAATGTTCATGCTTGAGGTTGTCCGATACCACCTTCTGAGCTTTTGCCATTGCGTCACCATGCCTTCCCTGACTGGGCCTCCACCCTCACCCGCCCGTCTGCCTTCACTGTTGTAAGGACGCCCTCCTTAACCCGCTACGTTGGAGTCCCCTACCACTAGGACCCTTCGCTCTACACGTTTGCCTCCCGCCTGCGATTGACGTCCTCCAGTTCGCGCTAGCTGGTTCTCCACCCGCCCTGCGCTACTGACACGTGACGATGTGCTCCCTGCCGTTCGTCCCTTCCCACCCGAAGCCTGCCGCACTACCTCGCTGTAGAGTTGTGGAACCGCCGTGTTGCCGCCGGCTCTCGCCTGCTGTTCAACGGCCCTAGGCGTCCCTCCCTCCTCTCATGGCATGCCTCTGCCTGAGTCTCCGCGCTGTCCCCGCCGCCCGCCTGAGCTGACCCGGGATTACGCGCCGCCTGTACCATTAGCGCCTCCACCCGCTCTTCCAGCACGGCCCGCTTTTCCCGTTCTTCTTGTAGCTCGCCAGCTATTCGCTTTACCAGGACGGCCTCGGCCCCCTCCCTGTGAAGCAACTCGCCGATCCGAGTTTCGAGCTCAATTCGCCGCTCTCGCTCCACCTTCAGCTCCCCTTTGAGCTCTCCACACGGCTGCCCTTCCCCTTCCATCCGCCGCACAGCTCCCTTAAATCCTTCACACGACCTGCACGCGAAGCTAGCCTCCTCAGCGTCGGCTAAACTGGCGAAGTGCGTCTCGTCCAAATAACACCAACGTTTGCACTCCTCGCACTGCACCAGCTCGTCATCACCCCTGTCCTTCCTAGCCTGCCGCGCCATTGTCCACCCGTCCACCTAACGAGAAAGCCCAATAAAATACCTGGACAAGGCCCCACGGTAAGCCGTACGGCAAACTCGCTATCCGGCTACTTCCGCTAGCTCCCTAACGCGGTTTAAAACTGCCGCTTTACACTGCTTTCACCATGCAACACGTGCGCCACAACCCACTTCCAAAAAAAATTTAAACAAATTGAACTATTCACTACCTACTAACGTCCTACCAAACTAACCAAGAAACTAAAAAAGCATGACAAACATATATATAGATAGCTCGGGTACCCTAACACTTCTATCAACCAAATAAAAATAAACAAAAATTGAACTTATTCACTGCTCCTGCTGCGCTGAGCTCCACTCGGCCACGACCGTCCTGTTCGGCTTCACTCGAGAGAGGGTGCCTCGATGCCCAGCGCCGCCGTCCAGGGTGGAGACAACCCCGCTGGCGCCGCCATATTGTGTCACACGAGCTGAGACTCAGCTACGCTTGCGTTCATAAAGTGTTACTCGCGGCGCGCTTCCAAGTGCTTTGCCTTGATGAGGATTTTTTTCGGTGTCCCATCTGCATATCTTTATAACCAATAGCCGTTAACTCGTCGAAGGTCGAAGACGTAAATGTATGGCGCCGGGAACATGCCCCAAGTTGCCTAATTCAATCACATTTAATATGCCGTGTGTATGTTTAAAATACACTATTTTTTTGCGCTTCGATGCTTGGTATATAAGGTTTGCGACCCCCTGTGTGTGGAAGTTTTTCTTTTTCGCTGTTGTATTTTGGTTTACACGTCACGCCTCCTTTACCGTAGCCAGCCACTCGCGCACGGCGGTTAGTTTCCCTTGCGTTGCGCGTGCTCTTCGCGTTCGTTGCAATTATTTGACGATATCTACGCGCAATTTTTTTTTGCCCACAAAACTGTGTGCTGACAGGATAAGCTGGTGTAAAAATAACTGGCGATGTGAATAAGGTTTAGTTAGTGCTGGAGAGAAAAATGTAACGTAACCTGTCTGTGTCAATCTTGCGTAGTACACACAAGAAATCAAACGATGCACAAAATACATTTACTTAGAATGTCTGGTACAATCAATCATGAAAGAGATATGTACATGAAAAATTATGTGTACTGTGTGGCGTCCTGAATGGTTATGTTGAAAGACGAGATAAAAAAATTAATTCGCAGGTAGGCTCGACACACAATTCGGGATAGAGAGAGTTTTTTTTTATTTATTCATTACATGGGGGGGGGGGGTTCAAGTGAGTACATCAACCTTATTACACACAATATAAATCGAAAACAAGAATGCAAACAAGAAAACGCAACCGCGGGTAATATTAATCAAGATATCCAGCCAGATATCCAGCCAGAATACATACATCAGCTACCATCGAATACGTCGCATCAGCCAAACACATCGATGGCGAGTACAGAACATTTCATAAATAACCATTAGAACACTGATAACTACATTGAAAAATAAACAACACTGCATACACATCACGTACAAAAACCGTAAATGAAACTAAGACAGTCAAATACAGATTAGCAATGTTTTTCACTTCGAAAATATAGACCATGATGATGTAGGGCTGTGACTTTAACAGACGGCGCCCATCCTGTCGATTTTCCCTCGTACTGGTCCTCTTCAAGTGTTTCTAAATACAGGTAAACAACAAAAGTGATTATTGATATGAAAAGTTGCCTTGTAAATACAGAGAAACCATTACAGTGCTTAAAAAATAATTTTAGCAGAAGCAATGCTGTATTACCTCGCTTCACACGTTTCGAAGAAATGCACAGGCTACAACAGACACCATGCCAGAAAGCGCCGAAACATTTTGGTCCCATGATGCCCCTTAACTCTACTACACCTGGGCATACCGTGCACAGGCATTTAAAGACCGTCACAGTACCCACTACGATCGGGAATGAGCACGAATGACCATCGGCTTACGATCACCACGCTACAAATGTACAAGTCTAAAAAATCAGCTATTTAACGTAACACCCTGAGGACCGCAAGATATCTCCTGAGAAATCAGAGAAAATCACAATGTTCGCTTACCACGTACGTACAAAACAGCCGCTCTCCCCAGACGAAGCACTGCGTTCTTTAGTCCCAAATACTCAGTACCGAAATAAGAAAAAAAAAAAAAAGAAACAAGAGACACACACGATGTTGTGCTTCCCGTGAAGAAGGAAAATAGGTGGCTTACGTGACGATTCGTAGCTAATGTAAGACTATTTCGCGGCTAAGCATCTTCGTCAGTCCTCAAAATAAGGGTACAGACTGCGCCCATCAAAACGAAAAAAGCCTATGCGACGCGCGCTCGCAAACCATACGCTACTCAGACAGCATCGGTAGCAGTGCTTACTTAGTTCGTGAGCGAACGTAGGTACGTGAGCGAGGATCAGAGAATACTTTCTTATTTAAATGAAAAACACGGTGCGGTAGTCTAAACATTCTTGACACTTACCTCGCAAATGCAGGAGTTATCCGTTGCCTTCCAGTGATCGCGCTTTACTTGGGCTTCCCATCTCTTCCGTCGCTCTGGGTCCCGGGCGAAGCGAAAACAACGCAGTCCTTTACGCGTCGATCCGGCGCACTTGGGAACACAACAGCCCGTCATGTCGACACGATGCACTTGATAGCTTGTCAGTCATGCGGCTGAACACTGTCTAGCAAGTAGAAGCGTCCGCGAAGCATCCGCGCGCACTGTGCCTCGAACTCAGCACCGGCACCAAGCAATCGCAACGGCTCGCTGTGACACAATATGGCGTCGCAGCGAGAAAGCGGCGGCGCGGGGGCGGTCAAAGGTTGGCACCACCCTGAACGGCGGCGCTGGCATCGAGGCACCCTAGTTTCCCCGGGTGCACTTTAAAGAACCTCACGTAGTAAAAATTTATCCGGCGCCCCCACTACCGTGTGCTTCATAATGAAATCGTGGTTTTAGCACCCTCCACCCCCATCCCGTTCAAAAAAAAAAAGCGCCATCCTCGCGTGCAAGCGGGGCGGCGAAAGTGGGCGGAGCCTAGGCGATGTCGCTATATGGGGGCTAAAATATATCAACGGTGCCTTTTAACTTTTTTTAACTCGCTCTCCGAACGAACAGGTGCGTCTACCGGTGCGACTCATATACGTTTTTTTTTTTTTTCTGAAAAACTCAGCAGTCAGAACTGGTATAAGCTGTGCGACCAACTTCATGGCACACTCAGCACAAAGAAGACCTAGCATATACTGCGAGCCCTTCTAGCTACCATCAAAACGAAGACACAACAAAGGCATGACCTCAAGAAAATCATTCACTCCCATCCAGGAACTGAGAAACAAATTTTGGAAGAAATCAAGCGCAAGCTTGTCGGAGACAATGCCCCCAAGGTCTCCGATTCCCGACCGTACAAAGGCGAACCAAACCTGATCCTCGACAGCCGATCTCCACGCCGCTTTTGCCAAATTGACCCGTAACACGTCCCCAGGAAATGACAAGTTGACCAACAGGATCCTACAAAACCTCCCAGACAAGGTCCTAAATGGACTCCTCGACTACATGAATAACTGCTGGGACGAAGGTGAGCTCCCGGCAGAATGGAAGCACGCAGAAGTCATTATGATTCCAACAACCAACAAGCCACTACAAATCAGTAACATACGCCCATCTCCCTGACTTCCTGCGCTGGAAAGCTTCTCGAACACATGCTTCACGATCACCTCACCACGTACCTCGAAGACTCAGGACTCATGCCTGAAACAATGTTTGGCTTCCGACAGCTCCTCTCAGCACAAGATATACTCTTACAGCTCAAGGAAGACCTCTTGGACTACCTAGAACGTCACAAAAAGTTCTCTATTTTAGCAATAGATGTAAAAGGAGCCTTCGATAATGTGAACCATGATGCAATCCTCCAGAATCTCCAAGACACAAACTGCGAAATCCGGACCTACCAATACGTACAGGACTTCTCAAGGATCGCACGGCTACGGTGGGCATCGGCAACATCCGACGCGACAAATTCGAAATGCCCAATAAGGGCACTCCACAAGGGTCAGTCATTTCACGTTTGTTGTTCAACTTCGCTATGATTAAGATCCCGCAACAACTCGATGACATCGAAGGTTTAAGCCATGCAATATAGGCCGACGATATAACGTTATGGACAAAAGCGTCGACAACCGGCCGACAGCAAACTACCCTCCAAGAGGCAATTGATCTGATAGAACAGTACCTATCAAGATGCGGTCTCCAGTGCGCCCCCGAAAATCAGAGCTACTTATACTCAAGGCAAGGACCCAGGGAAGACCACCAGCCTACGTCGACCCGGATCACAACGTCACACTCAATGGAATCGATATACCTCAAGTTGACTCCCTCCGCGTCCTTGGCCTCACACTACATAAACACGGTTCTGGCGCAGCTACACTTCTGAAGCTTCAGAAGACCCTAACACAAGAAACTCATCTCATTAGGCGCATAACCACCCAAAGAAGAGGACTTAAAGATCAAGAAACCGTCCAAATTATCCAAGCACTCCTTATAAGCCGGATCACATATGGCACCCCGTATCTACTCCTCAAGAAAGCTGAAATTGAAAAACGCAACATCCTCATCAGAAAGGAAATCAAGAGCGCACTAGAACTATATACGCAGTACGACCTCAACCACGACACTACTCAAACTTGGCCTCCATAACACCTGGGAAGAAATGAGTGAAGCGCACAGGGCCAGCCAGCTGGAACGCCTTAAGCTGACACAAACAGGAAGAGCAGTACTTCGCAAACTCGCATACAGCGAAAACTTTATAGCAGACTCAGACGTCAAATCCCGACTGTCGCCACTTCTCCATGACTCTATCTCAGTCGCTCCAATACCTCGAAACATGCATGCAACACACCACAAAGACAGAAGACAAGCAAGAGTTCGAGCGCTAAGCAAGAAATACTCAAGGAACCCCAACAAGAGATATACAGATGAGGTAAAATACCCCGGTAGAAGGGCCTACGCAATTACCGTGACCAACAACAAAGGGAATGAGCTAGTCGCTGCCACCATACCGGCCAGAAATCCAGGAACGGCGGAGGAAGTGGCCATCATCCTCGGCATCGCCACATGCAAGGACACAGCAATCATCTTGAGTGACTCGCAAACGGCATGTAGAAACTTACAAAAAGGCCGAATCTCTGCCGCAGCCGTGAAAATTCTAAAAGAGCTATCAAGACGCCAAGAACTACCTGAAACCTACGTCGTATGGACCCTAGGCCACGAACACCTGGCAGGAAACGAAGCAGCACATGCTGTCTCCCGAGAGCATACCAGCCTGGATTTCCTGCCGCACGGTATCCGGAAATCGACGAGGGTGGAGGACATTCCCATCAACTACGCCGTAATACTGCAACATTACCGACTGGAAAGAAGACAATATCCTTTACCACATCCAAATTAAGCGAGGAAGAAGCCGCCGCCCTCCGCAGACTACAAACGAATACACATGTCCATGGAATTATCATGCACCGGATGCACCCCACTAAATTCTCATACCTATGCCGATATTGTGATGTACCAGACACCCTCCAACACATGGTGTTGGTGTGCCCACACCGCAAGAAAAACAGTCAAGACGATGCCTCAGAACCGATACAAGCCACCGAAGAAACGTGGGAGGCAATGTTCACGGCACAGAGCCTGGAGGATCAGCGAAGTCTGGTGGACCAGGCCCGGGCTGCGGTATTAGCCAACGGCTTTCTGGACTGAGAGAGCCGCCTACCTAGGGCGAAGAAAGAACACTTTCTCCCTGTTTCTAACAATAAACGTTCATTCCATCTCCTCCTCCTCCCGAAAAACTGCGGTTTTGAGGGGGTGCGTATTATATAAAGGTGCGACGTATAGACAGGAAAATACGGTATTTAAAAAGTCGCATAATTGACATACTGAGATTTTTACCGGAAATAATTACTGAAATATAGGTGCTTTCCTCAAATAGCCAAGGCCTTCAGCAAGTGCTCCATCCCACCCCCCGAAAGAAATTCCTGGCTACGGGCCTATCTTTCTGTTATTTTCCGTGGAAAGCATATATGAGCATGAGCGACGGCGACTTTGAATTCAGGCCGGCGCGATCGCAAGCCGTTTTAACTATTTCTACAGCTTCTCCGGCAAAATATCCGTGTGCATTTTATGTAAATAGAAAAGGCAAGGCTTCTATAGTACGTATTAATTATATACATGTTTTTAGTACAAGAATATATACAGCTGGCATTTTTTTCTGGGGTGCTAAGAGTATATAATATTAGTGCCAGCCGGCGTGTCAATGCCCACTGGGTTTCCAGCGGTGCGTGCTGGCTTTGACAGTGCCTGGTGACAAAATGAAAAGGAAGAAAATGAGAATGCTAATCGTACTATCTCGCACCGAACATGAGCGATGAACACTGCGAGTTTACTGCAGAAATAGCACATGGACGCTACACCCGGCGCGGCGCCGCGACCGGCGACACGAGCCTCCATGGTTATGCAACTTCTATACTAGGCAAAATGATGTCAGCTAGAGTAAAGTGACGCGCAATGTTCACGTTATTAAAAAAAATCACCGTCGATTACGATATTCCTTTATGCAAAATTTGAGCGCAGCTGTATATACGTGTTTTCATGTCGCGATATATTCGCAACTCAAATGAACTGCAAGGGGCGCTGCGAAAACTGGCCGCGTCTGGCTACACTGTGCAACATGGCGGCTATACGGAGGTCCCCCGTCGCCGCAACCGCTGTGTTTGATCATAGCCACACTGTAGTTTGATGATTTTCGTGCAGTGTGGTGCCAGTTTGCACTGTTTTGTGGAAGGAAAGCGAGTAGGTTACGCCGACCAAATGATTTTAGCCGATCTGAGAGAGGCACAATGGGTAATGAGGCTGAAATGGTCGCACGGTGTGTGCAAACATCTGGCTTGACAGCGGACCCGCACGAGATTCTGATGAAAATCACCGATGTATTTTTGAACCCATGGGTCGTGGAACCGAAGTACTCGTGCACTGTCGGATAGTCAGGAAAGTACAAGCACGTTTCTGCTGCTTTGATTCACTGTGAAGGCGCGGATAGATAGTCCGGCGTTTCGAGCGTGCGAGACAGCGGCCGGCGAAGTTGGATACGTCACGCTGGCCTCGCCAGGATTGCCAAAATCTTACAACCTGCTCAATTTGGCACGTTTAGCATGGCCCGCAACAGCGCACCGACTTTCTCGATCAGCTGTTGCCGCTGTACATGCGAATAAATGCGCAGCCGGCGCGCATGCACTTTCTCATTTTTGTTCGTTCGGCGAAGGCGCAAACTCTGCAAGCTCTTTTCAGTCCAGAGAGCAAGCGAACCTAAAATAAAGCTTTGCACTTTCTCGCGAGCATGCACTACGAATCTTTGGCGAACCTTTCCTGCTACTTTTGCGTTCCTGTTACCTATTTTACATTCAAGATTTGCTCACCGTGACTGCTGCTTCGCTTAGCTATAGTTATTGCAGTAGTTGGCGCCATGTTTCTCTCGTAGAGAACAAAGCGATAAATAAGAAACCGAAAGATATGCTTACTACAATAAAAACACATTTGCACAACATGTACATGTATGGCTTGTGCTGCGTGGTCTGACCACGACTGATTACTCATCCCCGCTTTCTACGAACATGTCGCTTATGGCTGCTGTGTAAACTAATGAAATAAAACAAATGTTTCTGTGTAAATTAATGTTAACTAAGCTACTGCATTATGAATCTAATTAATTTTCCATGGTATTCTATAATTTACGTATCCTTCACTTTAAGTGGCCAAAATTGTGTTCGCCTCTGAGCTGCCAATTTCCTTCATACACTGATAAGGGATACAATTTCTTTGATAATTACGCACTTTCAGATAAGCGCCTACTAATTTGCACTAGTTACACGGGTAGCATGTCCACGTCGCAATGAAGGCGTACCGCTATGCCACCCCATAGTTATTTTGCACGCTGGCGCGTACATATTGTGCTTACATATAGAACGATTTACTGACGTTACCCGGGAGTACCTGAAACTCCGATGTACCGATTTTCGCTGATGTACCATACGCGGTAGTTCCACGTTGTGCGCCGCATGTATCCGATATAAAAGCTTTAATCAATGAAAGCTTGAGTACCGCGGCGACATTCGCATCATAAATTGCATTACCACACCGGCTATCACATGAAACTGCATGTTGCAGCACGCATACGCTGAACGTTATCACGATGGCAGTAACAACCTCAACGCAAACTTCCTGAAGCTCGCTGTAGCGCTTTACTGCAAACGTTGTACCAGCAACAGGATCGCGTTCTCTTCACACAAACAACAAACTGACCCTCGCCTGAAAAAAAAAAAAAAACTTTCTCGAGCAAGATGTTGGGAACACAACTATTGCCGTTGTTGCCCCAGCTTATGATAAGATTCGCAATCCATGTGGCTCTTCGGCGCCGCAAAACTGCAAAACGCAGCATAATTCCACGGCCGTGCGGAGTTGATCGTACATGGTGGCTCCATCGTATCGTACTAGAAGCGCACCTGATCGCAGTGCGAGGGCTACGGACGGAGCGTCTGCTCCGACGCTCCGACCTCCGTGTGAGGTTTCCGGCGCTCGCCGCTAGGTGTCGCATGAATTGCTGGAGTCGCGAATTGACTGGCGCGGACAATCTGTCTCGTGCGGCACGTTGGAAACGGAGCGTAGTGTGGCGCGACTGCCTCGCTATAATCGGGAGATTGCGAGAGGCAGCGCGTGGGTGGCGAGTGGCTTTAGCGAAGGTGCGAGCATTTTGGTCCGGCTTCGTATTGGCTGCGGCACACAGCTGCAGGAATGCCAGTGGCATGCCACAGCTGCAGGAATGCCAGTGCACCGCGAACGTGCGGAGGCATTCTGCTTCACCCTGGCGTGTGTTTTTTCGATTGTCGAAGCCTCCGAGAGAAAGTCTTTGACTGTCGTTGGTGGATTCCGCACCAGACCGGCGAATAGCTCCTGCTTAACTCCCCGCATGAGCAAGCGAACTTTCTTGTCTTCTGGCATAGCGGGGTAGGCGTGCCGGAATAATCGAGTCATTTCTTCAGTGTACAACCGATGCTCTCATTCGGGAGTTGTACACGGTTTTCCAACAAGGCTGCAGCTCTTTCTTTACGGACGACGCTCGTGAAGGTGTCCAGGAATGCGGCTTGGAAGAGGTCCCAGGTTGTTAGTGCACGCTCCCTATTCTCGAACCAGGTTCTGGCACAGTCTTCAAGCGAGAAGTAAACATGGCGCAGCTTGTCGTCGTCGCTCCATTTGTTGAACGTCGCGGTCCTCTCATAAGTCTCCAGCCAGGTTTCAGGGTCTTCAGCCGATGATCCACGAAAGGTCGGTGGCTCCCGAGGTTGTTGCAGCAGGATGGGGGACGCTGGTGCTGCCATTCTGGTTGTTGACTTGGCCTTGATTGCAGTGGTCTTTTCGGGAAGAAGTCCGTACTCCGGCAGAAGTCCTTGCTGCCTACGGCTAGCTCGCTGTTCCTTGGCGACGTTGGTCTCGTCCTCCGGTTTCGGGCTTGGGTCGCGGCTTTGCGGGGGCGTTCGGTGCATGAATGAACTAGCACCTCCACCAGATGTCACGTAGTAGTGACGGTAAAGAAAACAGTCGTAAAACTGTGTATGACGAAACTGGTTGTTTATTGGGCGAACCTGTGCCCACAAAAGCAAGCTACACTCAAAGCACAAAGATAGCGGCGAACACAGTCGGCGATCGTCGAAAATCTGATCAGCGGCGAGGCGCGTCGGCTTTTATACCTGAGACATCGAAGGTTCCAGATTAATCCCTGATGCCCGCGTGTCTTCCAGAAAGTTCTAGACAATTCGCGTCGGTCATACAATCAGATAACATAAGCGTCGGTGAAAACAGGCAACGGAAAGAAGCATCGATAACGTTCTAGAAACTTCCGATACAGGCGCGTCCTGCGCCGAGCGATAACGTTTAACATTTGTTAGCCGGTGGAAAGCGGCCACCGCTGAAAGATAAACATGTATACGTGTCATTATTGTTACCGTCGGCTGCCATTCGGGATAACGTCCGCCCCAGAATACTTCCAGCGCCAAATGAGCTACATTCTTGAAGGCCAGGACGGCGTCGTGAATATGATCGACGACATTTTGGTTTTTGGCCGAGACAGGGCAGAGCATGACCGCCGGCTTCAAGCAGTGCTGGGTCGTCTTAGGAACGCCGGGCTGACCCTCAATAAGTCTAAATGCAAATTCGGTGTTACAAGCGTCACGTTCCTTGGGGTAATTATTAGTGGCAGTGGTAGTTCGCCGGACCCAGACAAGCTTGCCGCTGTCAGGCGCATGGAACCTCCGGTCGATGTCGGTGGTGTCCGCAGACTATTGGGCATGGCCAACCACGTGGGACGGTTCTTACCACACTTGTCAGAGGTAACGGCACCCATTCGTGGATTGCTCAACAAGAAAAGCGAATGGGCGTGGGGACCAGCCCAGCAGGATGCGTTCCAGAGGTTGAAGGATCTGATGTCGTCCAACATCTGCATGGCGAACTACCACCCACTGCACCCGACCATCATATCCGCAGATTCTAGATCGTTTGGCTTAGGTGCTGTTTTTCTACAAGACCAGCCGAGTGGGGAACGTAGAGCTGTGGCCTACGCATCACGCTCCCTCACACCAACGGAACAAAGGTACAGCCAGACGGAAAAGGAAGGCTTGGCAGTTGCATGGGCAGTCAAGCGGTTTGACGAGTATGTCCGTGGTCTATATTTCACCGTCGAAACTGACCACTTACCGCTCACGTCACTGCTGGGTTCCATGGATGTCGATGCTCTACCGCCAAGAATCCAAAGGATTCGACTGAAGCTCATGAGGTACCAGTACAAGATTCTGTACGTTCCGGGGAAGCTGCTGGCAACGGCTGACACTCTTTCAAGAGCCCCTATCACACCAGCATCCACCGCTGAGGGAAACCAAGTAGAGTTGTATGTGAGTGAGGTTGTCAGCAGCATCGAGCAAGACACACCAGTCGACCTTAAAACAGTGGGTCAACACCAGTCGATGGATGGTGAGTGTGTCGCCCTTGTGAAATACTGCAGACAAGGTCGGCCCCGAAAGAGCAAGGTTCCATCGAACCTCTTGAAGTATTGGAAGTACCAAGGGGAGCTGACGGTATGCAAGGAATTGCTTCTTAAAGGAGGGCGTCTTGTGATTCCGGAAGCTCTGTGGAGGGACGTTCTGGATGCAATCCATGAAGGCCATCAGGGCGTGAACCAGTGCAGGGCACGTGCCCGCGACTCTGTTTGCTGGCCTAACACAGGCAAACATATTGCGTCAATGGTTGAATCATGTGAACGGTGCGCAACTACAAGAGTTCAGTGGGCTGAGCCTTTGCTACCAACACCTTTAATGGAGCGCCCATGGCAACAAGTGGGGGCAGATTTGTTCCACCTGGAGGGACAAAATTTTCTGCTGCTTGTGGACTACTATTCACGCTACCCTGAAGTCATCACGCTACGCAACACTTCCACCCAGGTGGTTATTTCGGCTATCAAGAGTGTCATGGCTCGATTCGGCATACCGGAAGTGCTCCGAAGTGATAATGGACCCCAGTTCTCGTCACACGAGTTTGCAAGTTTTGCGAAAAACTATGGGTTCAGTCACGTTACTATCAGTCCTGGATACCCCCAGTCAAACGGTGCAGTAGAACGGGCAGTAGACACTGTGAAGGACCTCTTCCGCAAGAGCATTGCAATGACTGCTTCCTGGCACTGCTAGCGTATCGCGACACCCCAGGCGTCACGGGTTACAGCCCATCGCAGCTGCTCATGGGTCGGTGGTTACGAACACGCGTACCCAGGGACCACGGCAAGCTGTCTCCAGAAATACCACCACCAGACATATTCTCCCAAAAGGACACCACCGCCAAGAAACGGCAAGCTCGGAACTTTAACCGTCGCCACGGGGTGCGAGAGCTTCGGGACCTCTCTTCAGGGGACGAAGTGTGGGTAACAGATGCCGAGTGCCGTGCTCAGGTTCTCAGCAGAGCCCAGCGGCCACGCTCGTACATCGTGGAAACACCCAGGGGTGTAATGCAGAGAAACCGACGACATCTGGTGTCTTTTGCAACCGAACAGCCCACTCCAGATTCAAGAGCATCATCCCCCGATAAACCAAACCTGACATCTCCCACCTTATTTCCAAGCCCGGGGCCAAGCCAGGAACAAGCATCACCCGGCAAGCACGAGAGTAGTGCCAGGCGGGACACGAGTGACATCCCCGAAAAGGTTACAAGGTCGGGAAGGCGTGTGGTGCCACCCAAAAGACTGAACTTGTAAATGTGACCTCGGAAAGGCAGATGTAGTGTTGTGTTGTATTCCAGCCCACGGTGGCGCCACTAACACTAACGCTGCTTACCCCTCTAACAGAGGGCGCCATTGAAGTGGTTCCATTTCATTCTTGTATATATACCATGAGAATAAACAGCGCCGGGCACTTCGTTTCTGACCGGCTCAGCCGAAGGTCGCGTCGTTTCTCCCGTCTCGACAGTTTCCGTCTAGGCTCCTGCGTAGTTTACCACGTTGGCAGTGCGTGAGTTAAAGGGCAACTCCGGCGATGTTTTGATGTCAACAGATGTCAATAGAATTCGAGTATACGTTACTTTACGGATATTTTCGTCATGCCCTGAGAGAAAGCAAGTTTGAGAGTTGCGCAGATTATTTGCAAACGAATTTTGTTAATTCCTCCAAACCACTTTGCTTGCCTGCTCCTCAGCTACTGGCCACATTGTGTTAAGAGGTGAAGGGCGGCATACGCAGAGCATGCTGCGAATTAGTAGACAGTTTTAGTTTAACGTTAGCGTAATAGCGGGGTTAAGGGAAATAGCGTTACCGTTCCGCAAACGAACTTTGCAGAAAGAGAGTTTTAGTATAGCGTGATAGCGTATTTACGTGCGGGACGCTATTCCATTACGCTTTCAATTTCGCATACATAAGGCACCTAAGATATGTGTGTGTGCGTCCGGAAAGTGCGAGGCAGCGCAATGGAAGCCAGGAGCGTGTTTTATTTTTACTGCCCATGTCCGCCGATCTGCAGGGAAACAGACAAGCAGTACAAGCTGTCTACCATAGCCTCCGAAATGTTCCGATCTCCGAGGCCATATGCCGTCGCCACGCCTATCTCCCGACTTTACCGACAGATGTCGTTCGCACCTCTGAGAAAATAAAGCCCCTATATTTATAAAAGTAGCGCCATCCACTTCCCTCCTCCTCCGTTTCACTATCGCGCTCGGCGCGACCAGCGCGATCGAGGCGCGATATCGACAGTGGCGCCGCCTGCGTCGGGCCTGCCGTGGCAGACGACAGCTAACGCGCTACCAGAGGAAATCCGAGGAAAACTTCGATCGCGCCCTGCGGAGACGTTTTTGAGGCGCGATTTTGCTTCGTCAGTCAGTAACTGGTCTTAATAATGCCGTTTTGGAAGTAGCAACGCGACGATGCGAGACGGCGCAAATATCAAGTGTGCAGCAAGCGTTTGCGCACGCCGGATGGTAAACAAAAAAAGCCTTTTGCCCTCGCCTTGTCGGTTGCGGCAACTTAAGGCGCAGCAGCATGCCATCACAACGAAGTTCTTGTCCCTAACAGGTTTGATCCGTTTGTGCGTACAGCACTTTCGTCGCACAGGCCCGAGAATGGCAGTCGGAGCGCGCTGGAAAGAAAAAATATACAAAAGCGCGACGCGAACTTCCACGTGATAGGAATTGGCCAATGGAGGAGCGGAGGAGGCTGGGGCGACAGGAGGCGGCTAAGAAAGGGCGAGGAGGAAGCGCCGGGGTGAGCGTGGTGGCGGCAAGATCTACGAATGGCGCTACTTTTATAAATATAGGGGCTTTAGGAGAAAATTTCTCTCGTTAGGCTTAGGCGCGTTCGAAACGAGAAGCGATCTCGAAAATTCCTCAA
Source organism: Dermacentor silvarum (assembly GCF_013339745.2). Lineage (NCBI taxonomy): Eukaryota > Metazoa > Arthropoda > Arachnida > Ixodida > Ixodidae > Dermacentor > Dermacentor silvarum. The sequence continues at coordinate 296,791,176 of NC_051154.1, forward strand.
GATTAGCCGTAACACTCTCTCGTCGAAGCGGCATGAGACTAAGCAAAAACCGTTTACGCAGTCATTTGCTACGAACGAAGTGAATTCTACAAAAACAACGCCAAATTCAGTTCGAAGCGGGCGACCGGACCGCCGCCATGTTTCACGTGAACTACGCAAACACGCTAATGGGTCGTTTAGCGTTCTGCGCATGCGCATTTCGATCCCGCTATTCCGGTACGCCCGCTATTCCGGTAACCACGCTGTCCAGTGTCAGGCGACAGCGTCGAGGAGCCGGCGATCATGCTAGTGTTGGCGTGAGATGTTGCATTCGCGAAGAGTTACGTTCTGTGTGGACGGGCACGTCATGGGTGGCAAGTGGTGTCGCGTTGTTGGCTGCACGCACTTCACCCTCGCCAGCCACACATATAGTCTGAGCCGATGTCAATCGCGCTCAGCCGAGATTAGGCCTCTCACAGTCGCGGAGTTCGCGCGGACGAACCTGATCGATTGACCCGAAGCTTATTAAGCCATTTGGATGGGAAAAAACTGCTTTTGTAGTTCAGTTTTGACCATACCGATTTGAAATAAGCTATTATTCATTTCGTACAGTGCTCACATAAAAAATTCACCGACTATAACGACACTCACTAATTAATGGGAAATTTGAGCGCAGCTCTATACGTGAAAGAAGTATGCGTGGCAATGTTTTGTATTATCATTATATAGGTAGACGGTTTATATTAGGAAGAGAACGCTGTGAGTAACGTGGCTGGCGCGGACTGTCTCGTGCGGCAGATTGCAAACGGAGCGAAGTGTGGCGCGACTGCCTGTCTAATCAGGAGATCGCGAGAACCAGCGCGTGGGTGACGCGTGGGCGTGATTCGCAGCAGCCGCCGCAGAAATACTCCGCTCAGTCAGCGCTTCGTTTCCATATATCGCTGGACGCGCTCGCCGCATGCTTTATCGATGGCGTCATCGGTGAACAGACGACGGCGCGCTACTCTGGCGCCATCTCGTAGCGGCCGTCGCCGCAGAGCCCGTTTTGCGCGGCATTACGCTTTTCTTGTCACGCTTTCGCCATACCCTCCACCTCCGCTTTCCTTCTCGCTCCGTCTTCTCTATCGCCGTCTTTCATCCGCACTCCGCGTTCGTTCCCTTCGTTGTGCTCTGACGCCGAGGATTCATTATTTAGCTTCAGAAATGCACTGTTTGCCTATGGTGTCAGGATGCGCTGTTTGCCCCAAATGGGCAACAAGCGGAGGCCCCTTCGATACAGCAGCGTAAACAACTGCCTCGTTCAGCTGCCGACGGTGTCAGTACTGGTACCGGCCTTTCCGCAAGAAAGCTACTCGACCTCTAAATGAACGATGTGAACGCATGAATTGAACGCATTAATTGTGTGCATGAAAAGAGTACGAAGAATGAAATTCGTGAACCATTCCACTTTGTGAAGGTGAATGCCAACCTATTTAGCACGTAGGCGCGTTGCTCCTCTTGAGTCAGGACTAAACGCGGCCTCCCCATTACGACGACAGAAGAGAAGTGAAATTCAAAATGGAGAACGGCAACTTGTCTTTCTTCTTTTTTAATATACATACGCGTGGACGACGAGACCGCCGCCCCGAGGAGCCGGAAGAAACTAGACACGCGTGACGTTTCGAAAGCACCGCCATCACGGGAGAGCGGAAGCAAAGGAAACTGGATACGCAAGCGCTCGGAACGCCCACAAAGTGACGGCGGTGCACGTAGACATAGCCGACACGGGTCGCACATCGGCAATTCTTTGAGAAACATTTATTATCTACCTGGGAGTCTGATGATCTTGAAAATGGTGACTATTGATAACTAATCTACTCAAAATGCATATCCGAGGGACGCCGACGAGCCAGCTATGGAAGAAGACGACAAACGCGCGAGCAGTGGCACGAGCGCGTTCGCGCTGGGCCTGACTTTTTGCACACGCAGAACAAAAATACACGGAACCCTAGCCATAAACATCTTCGCTGTAATAAGTATATAGACAGCATAACACATATACTACGGTCTCCCGCTCGCTGTTTTTGAAGCTGCCCGGTCGCTCATACCAGCGCGACTAAGAGTGATGCGACAGAGCTTACCTGCACAAAATCTGCTTGTTTCGCTATGTGGTGACATTATGTGATGTCACTGATGCGTGGCTTGCATGTATTTCAAGCGAATAACGAGCGGTCTCTGTACCATGCCGCATTAAACAAATGCGCCGGCCAGGGCTTTGGATACTCATGCAGTGATGTTCTTCCGAGAAATTATGCACTCTATAAATCGACATGCAAATGCGGAAAGCAGCGCGCACAACATCATAAAGAGAGTATGCGAAATGCTTCCCTGAAAAGTGGTAAGACACCTCAAATAACAAGCAGCACATATCAAATCATCGGTTAGGGCTACCACCCTTTGGTCTTCATCTTGCAGCGCGATGTGTTGCGCTCGGCGCTGGCTGTCGTGGTGGAGGGTGGAATTCGAACGTCGATTCACGGCTATTGAATTCGTCGGAATTCACTGTTTGACAGCTCCAAAGAGCTGGTGCAGCTGAGATTGTCACCCGAAGACATTGGCCAATGGTCCGGCGTTGTCAGTAATCAACTGATCGTCTGTGGTGCTCTTTTGTAGCAATTCTATTACTTTTGCCTATGACTTTTGACGCCATCACCCGGCTGCAATTGGTTGAAAATGACCGGGCCACGCCCATGTTGTCTGTCGATCACGCGACGTCAGGAGCCCGCAGAAACACGCTACGTCAAAATGACGTTGACGTACTCATTATGTGCAGCAAAAGTCATAGTTTTTTAGCACCGCCGAAGGTAGGGTCGTTTCAAAACGCATCAAAAATGGCTGCCCCTGCGGTGGCTCTTCGCCGACGCGGACACGGAGAGCCACACGACGCGTTTGACATGCCGGATTACCATTTTCGATGGCATTTTCCTCTCTCGTATAGGAAACGGTGTAGGCACATACTATTCGGAAGTTCAACTGTTTTGCAGAAGCAATGCCCCTAAACTTTTAACGCCACTGTTCCTGCGGGTGGGTTGTTCAATGAAGACAGAGTAATGCTCTGAAATCCATTTCGAAAAATTATTCATTGGTACTTTTATCCATTTCTTTATGTGCTCGCCCAGTAAGTGAAAAGCACGTGTCCCAACGTTTCCACCAAGCATAGATAACATGAGTGTAGCCATCTTTTGGCTTTAAAAAATGGATAACCGATGGCTCGCATAACGACCCTGATAACAGCGCTTTTATCTTGCAGCGTAAAGTGGACGCCCATATATACGCTCAGCGATAAGGGCCACGCCGTAGACGGCGGAAATACGCTTCATGCCGCCAATTCGATCGTTACATTTCCCTCGTGCCAGCTGTGGCTGGCGAACTGAGCTGGTCTACTCGAAGGGGCGGACATTACTTGCCCAAGAAATTGAAATGCATTATCGACTAATTAACAAAAAATCACTCATTCAGTTTTTAACTAATTATCTGATGGCCCATATTGCAATTTCGAAATTGTAGCCGTGGAGTTCGCAAGGCGGATCCACTTGGAACGAATTCTCGGGATGACACCAGTTTCGAAATATTAATTCCCGAACTTTGCGGAGAAATGCATTCAAAATGCGTGCAAAACTGCCAGATGGTTCAAACGGGCTTGTCCAGTCGTCGACCGCAAGTACAATTTCAGTCGCTGAAGGCAAGAAAAGGACCTCTCGGATGTGGTCGACGAGGCTGGTATGGCCAACGCAATTTTTTTAGCTTGGCCATTTCCGACAAAAGGTTTCGCAGGTGTTCGCCCTTGCCCCCCGTAAACATGTGCACGACGTCCTCGAATATATGCAATGATGCCGACCTTGCTGGCTTAAAATGTCAATTAGCATATCTGTGCTAAATCAGGCGTCCTGGTTGATGTCGTCACCGTATACAACGCTATCGCCGTAGAACTTCCCTATGGCAAGAAGCTCAATGTGGGACTTATGCTGCCGCATATCAGGTGGATACCTGTTGTTTAACAAAGACAGCACTGTGTCAAGTACTTCATAGAACCTCTGGCGGTACATGTCACTCGCTGATGGAAACACCCGAGCTGAGGAACCTTCTTGATAGCGGCGTGGAGTCTTCTTTTACCTAGCAGCTAGAACACACGGGTCGTCAACTCCTACGTTTCCTGCCTCTGCCACACATACGCGATTCACGGGCTTTATTTTGGAGTTTAGCTGCGCCGAGCTCAAGCTTGGGCCATCCGAGATGGCTAGATCCTTCGCGTGCGCTGTCTCCCCGCGCGCCTAGTGTTATGTTTCCGCTGGTGCTTCCTTTTCAGCGTCAGACATGTTCTGGCGAAGTACCGATAAGCGAGGTGCCCACCGTTGGTTTTGCCGTTGGTGCTCATGCTGTGTTTGTAGCCGGTGCACATTGCAACGTCCGCAGATGCGGTAGAAGCGAGCTCGACGCCTTTTTCTATTTCTCCTTTTATTGCGACAGCAGTTGTATCGACACTCCAGGCAAATTTTCGCTGTCGTCGTCGCCGTGATATTCCGTATAATGTCCAGAAGTCATATGAGTGATCTATCTGTGGGTGCGAGAAAAATCGCGTAACACTGAGCCGAAAAGGATGGCGGCTTGATCGACATTATCTTCCCACGTGATCAATATTCGGGTAAGTTGGAGGTCACGTGTGCAAATGCGCGCATGGGTTAGAGAGCACGCGTCTTCTCATCTAGCCCTGTAACAGCTGCGAATGACTGTGCGCGGTTGGTGCTTACGTGGCCCGCGTGCCGTATCCAATTGTTGGTAATCATTGGGGGTGCAATGATCAAGGGCGAGCAGGGATGGCTGCTCACTTCATGCGCGCTGTCTTCCTTCTTAGGCTGTTTTTTTTTCGCGCCCCAAGTGTTGCAGATCGCATAGCCTAAGTTAAGAGACAGGGGTAATTGGAGATCGCTGACAGAGGCCGTCTTGTAGTGGAAATAAAAATATGCAGATGATGATGATGATAAGTTTAATTTTCGGGGTCGCGGTGAATCCCATGGCTGTACGAATCGTTCGTCCCCGCTGCCGGCGTTCTTCACAATGCCAGCGTTGTGATAGCGACTGCTCGTGGTCATCCAGCGATATATTTACAGGATTACATGGTCGGTGCATTGCACGATGTTTGTTATTTTAATTAGTAAGTAAATGTTACTACAATTCATATAGGCGATATAACCAACGTACAGACTCGTGTGACGGCCGCACTTTCTTGCCGCAATTTTGACGAGCCTTACATGGGACCGGGCCATTATATCTAATTTTTCCATCTACGAGTATGAAATCTGCCTTAAACCTCCGCGATCGCCTCCTCTCGCCATCTATAGTCGCGTACAACTTTAGAAGACAGCGGCATTTTCCCCTCAAAGGCGGATGCACACGAGCATCCACCAATGGGCGCGCACTCTAGACTGATGTCATGAGCCGGACGTAGAGCACTGCACGGACTCGGGCTTACCCGAAAGCCCGGGCCCGGCCCAGCCCGCGGGCCGGGCCGGGCAGGGTAGAGCAGTTTTTCACGGGCTCGGGCCGGGTTCGGGCACAGCATGTGCTTTCTGAGCCTGGCCCGGGCTGGGCTCGGGTATTTTGACGCGGGCCCGGGCCGGGCTTGGACTTTCATGCGGTGTGCATGTAACGTGCAGCGAGTTATCCCCGCACGTCTCGACTCTGAAAAACCTGTTGCCCCGGCGCAGCTGGAAGCTAGCAGTGCTACTCCTGTGTACTTCCCTTTTCTTCTTCCGTCATATTTTGCGCTGTTTGAACAGAATGTAAATGTCCAGAAAGAACGAAGTCGCCTCAAACCAAAGGATGCCATTTTATTCCTTACCTCAATCAATGTAATTATTGCTTTCAGTGCGGTGCAAGCGCGTTCGCGATTTGCTGATTCTTCAAAGGCGAATTGGTAAAACGATGACTGGTAAGATTAGATAATTCGTCACGGAGCTGAAATATGGCACTGCGTCCATCCATGATTACACGCAAGTTCTCAACTGGCCGCCTAGCAGCAGCGCATTACGCTGCGCCATAGGAGGAACGAGAAGCTTTCTTTCTCCATTTACTCCATCCATGCGCTGCGCTCACGACAGGTCGTGACTGCGCTTCGGCTATAGTTTACTACAATACGGTTGAGTGGGACGAGCAGCTGGGGCGGCGCATGCTTTGCACTGAGGCGCCCGACGTGGAAAAATCCTGTGGTGGCGCTGCGATAGAAGTGGATTGCGCCGGATCAAGGTCACTACGTTGGAAAGTGCTGGCGATACTGCTCGGCAGGGTCATTCGTACTACTTCGCGTGCTGGTATTTGACTTCAGACCGTTCAAATGGTGTTCATAATTGCATATGACATGTATTTATGCCTTAAGAATTCATTCCTTTCATTCTATTTATTTTTTTAATGCCGCTCGGTGATCTTCCGCGGTCTCGGGCCGGGTTCGGGCTGGTTTCGAGCAGGTTTCGAGCCAGGCTCAGGCCGGGCTCAGGCCTAAGGTAAAGGGTGGCGGGCCGGGCCGAGCGGGGGTCTCGCCATAAAACTTTTGGTCGGGCTCGGGCGGGCAGCCCAACGTAAAAATGGGCCCGGGCCGGGCCCGGCCTGAAAAAATTTGTCGCAGTTTCACCCGAAAGGCGAAGCACCAATTGCGATAGCAAATTAGGGTTCGGGCACAGCATGCGCTTTCTGAGCCGGGCCCAGGCCGGGCTCGGGTATTTTGACGCGGGCCCGGGCCGGGCTTGGACTTTCATGTGGTGTGCATGTAACGTGCAGCGAGTTATCCTCGCACGTCTCGACTCTGAAAAACCTGTTGCCTCGGCGCAGCTGGAAGCTAACAGTGCTTTTGCGCTGTTTGAACAGAATGTAAATGTGGAGGAGAAGCCGGAAAACAGTAGTGGCAGGCAGAAGGCGAAATGGCTTGTCGCAGAAGTAAGATCGCAGTCGACGACTTACATTTTGCTGCGATGTAATAAACTTGGACATGCAGCAGCACCCGCAACGCGCAGAACTGTTGTCGACGCCGTCGGCGTTTTTCCCGCGTTTGCACCGAACGCGCGCGGCGTTTTTATATAAATACGCATTTGGTGCCGCAGCTAAACGTCGCCTCCCCTATCTCTCTCCCGTCCCCCCACATCCTTTCGCGCGACGGAAAAGGTTGCGTTTGCTCTCTATATATGGAAAGGAGGGAAGAAACGCTTAATTCTGCAGCCCTTGAGGGAGCACGGCGCCGAACGCGCGTTTGCTCTCCGACGTGCGTTCGCTCCCCGTGAAAGCGCGCGTCCCTCGCGCCGTTTCACTCGCATGCATACAGCGTCCGGAGCGCGGCAACGATTTCATCGCCGTTGACGTCATACGGAACCTGACTGCGACGGTGACGCCGACGGCATAAATCTGCTTTGGAGTGTCCATATAATTGCTATCGCAATAAAAATCGGCCCGTGCCGTGCTCTAGGGCCCGGACGGCCGGTGACCCCTCCTACAGAGGACATGGCAGCCCGCGCTTCGAGCTGGGCCGAGTCGCGTCAGCGGGACTATTTCTTTAGTCGCGGTGGCAATCGGCTGCTGCGCTTCAGTGATCAGGCCGGGCGCCTCTCCTGTCTTCTAAAGTTGTAACCGACTTTTTTTTTATATAGTTGCGACGCGCGAAAGTACGCTGCCTGGGAAAATTCGCAGTGGAGCGCGATTTGAATCAGCGGTGAAAGCGATCGCTTCTCAGTTGGATTTAAAAAAAGACATTTGCTTTCAAGTTGGAGGTGCGACTCTTACACGGATTTATAGGGGAAGAATGTTCCTTCGTGTAATTTTCTTATGCTTCACTATCATTATTCGCTATCATTATTCGCCTTTGCGACGAAACTGCAGCCTCTTTTTTTTTTTAATTCTGAGTCCTAGTAAAAGCTCTGCTGCGCATGACTGCTATCGATTCTGGTTTTGAGTGAATCCGGCTTGGCGTCACTTCGGTTACTAAGTTAATTATATATATTTATGACCTCTGCATACACGTTGCGATGTTTCCATCCCCAATAAATGTTGCAAATTATAAGTTTTTTTTTTCATTAGTCGCTAGCATTACCTACTGGAAAGAGAAGCAAGGCGAAGACACATATCATTCACGTGCATTTCACCCAGCGTTGATAAAAGACTCTGCCGAAGGGGTCACTGAAGTCTGCAGGTCTTTTTCAGTGTCAAAAAAGCGCGCAAAGCAATTTGTAGCGAGTTGAACATAAAGTAACATATTCATTCTCTAGGCACAGGCTATCAATATCATTAGAAATAATTGTTAGTTGGTTACCTCTTTCTCTTTAAAAATATAATAAACTTTGTCCCGGGTACACATTGAAATATAATGTGTCTGTGCTTGGTGTTCACACTGGAAATGAAAATAACTTCTTGAAGGGGGGGGGGGGGGGGGAGGGGTGAAAAAATACGAATGAGGTAGCCGCCATTGGTGCTTCTAATGCGCTTGTTTTCCTATTGCCAGGATTTTTAGAAATAAAGCGAAAGTATGAATTAAAGCCGAGCACGTCTGCGTCAACAATGATGCAATTAGCTTAAGCCACATTAATATTTGAAGGGAAAAGGTAGAGGCAACCCAAAAGAAACCATAGATGATTTGGGTAACAGTACTCTCCTTATGACATTTCAGGAGCGGGCAGGGGGCCGCTCCTGAAATGTCATGTTGCTAGATTTGTTCGGAACTCGATCTTTAACAAATATTTTGGGTCCCGGAGAGTGCCTATGGTACATTGTACTGTTCAAGAATGTCTACAATCTTCGATAAAATCCAATACCCATTATGAAGTACTTAGATGATATTTTGGTTTTGGTCAAAAGTCGTGTGGAGCACGATGTCAATTTGAACGCTGTATTGAATCGGATTACTGCCTCCGTTATGAAGCTTAACCACAAATGTGTGTCTGCTGTAAGTGAAGTACATTTTTTAGGGCACAATGTTAGTGCTCGTGGGTTATCGCCACTTGAATCAAAAGCACATGCTATCCTCAATGAACCCCCTCCATACTGATGGGAAAACGCTAGTCATTCCTTGGTCTTGTAGGCTATTATGCAAAGTTTTTACTGCATTATGCTGAACTCGTTGAACCACTGCGCCGAATACTACGACAGGGACATTCATTTGATTGGTCCGAAGAAGCTAATACGAGTTTTACGATGATAAAAAACTCCTTGCAAATAATCCAGTAATCCATATCTTTGATTAAACTCTTCCCATAGTCATTACTACTGATGCATCCAATGTCGGCCTCGGAGAAGTGTTTCAACAGATAGAAGGAGGCCAGTTGGTCACCGTTGCTTTTGCTTCTAGAACATTGTCGCCTGCCGAGCGCAGGTATTCTGCTGGTGAACGTGACGCATTGGCATGTTTATTTGCCTGTGAAAAGTGGCATGGGTATCTGTGGGGTCGCCATTTCATTTTACGCACCGTACTAGTAATTTTGTTCAGTATCCGGTAGGGGTGTCGTGCCGTCGCTGCCAGTCGCCGTGGGCCAGTGCCGTCAGCGCCTTCGCATAGGAAGGGGCAGTGTGGGAACGCCGACATAAGCGGCCTCAGAGCCAAGACCTACTCAAATACTGACCTGCTCAGCTGGCGGCTCTCTGTGGAGCCGCCTGCACCGGTTCTCGTTCCAGACTTCGTCGCTAAGGGGGCGCTCGAGTTACCCCACTCGTCCTCTCTCGAGTGAAGCCGGCTTCGCTCTCTCGAGTGAAGCCGAACAGGACGGTCGTGGCCGAGTGGAGCTCAGCGCAGCAGGAGCAGTGAATAAGTTCAATTTTTGTTTATTCTTATTTGGTTGATAGAAGTGTTAGGGTACCCGAGCTATCTATATATATTGTTTTTCATGCTTTTTTAGTTTCTTGGCTAGTTTGGTAGGACGTTAGTAGGTAGCGAATAGTTCAATTTGTTTAATTTTTTTTTTGGAAGCGGGTTGTGGCGCACGTGTTGCATGGTGAAAGCAGTGTAAAGCGGCAGTTTTAAACCGCGTTAGGGAAGCTAGCGGAGGTAGCCGGATAGCGAGTTTGCCGTAAGGCTTACCGTGGGGCCTTGATCAGGTATTTTATTGGGCTTTCTCGTTAGGTGGACGGGTGGACAATGGCGCGGCAGGCTAGGAAGGACAGGGGTGATGACGAGCTGGTGCAGTGCGAGGAGTGCAAACGTTGGTGTTATTTGGACGAGACGCACTTCGCCAGTTTAGCCGACGCTGAGGAGGCTAGCTTCGCGTGCAGGTCGTGTGAAGGATTTAAGGGAGCTGTGCGGCGGATGGAAGGGGAATGGGCAGCCAGTGTGGAAGAGCTCAAAAGGGAGCTGAAGGTGGAGCGAGAGCGGCGAATTGAGCTCGAAACTCGGATCGGCGAGTTGCTTCACAGGGAGGGGGCCGAGGCCGTCCTGGTAAAGCGAATAGCTGGCGAGCTACAAGAAGAACGGGAAAAGCGGGCCGTGCTGGAAGAGCGGGTGGAGGCGCTAATGGTACAGGCGGCGCGTAATCCCGGGTCAGCTCAGGCGGGCGGCGGGGACAGCGTGGAGTCTCAGGCAGAGGCATGCCATGAGAGCAGGGAGGGACGCCTAGGGGCCGTTGAACAGCAGGCGACAGCCGGCGGCAACACGGCGGTTCCACAACTCTACAGCGAGGTAGTGCGGCAGGCTTCGGGTGGGAAGGGACGAACGGCAGGGAGCACATCGTCACGTGTCAGTGGCGCAGGGCGGGTGGAGAACCAGCTAGCGCGAACTGGAGGACGACAATCGCAGGCGGGAGGCAAACGTGTAGAGCGAAGGGTCCTAGTGGTGGGGGACTCCAACGTAGCTAGGGTTAAGGAGGGCGTCCTTACAACAGTGAAGGCAGACGGGCGGGTGAGGGTGGAGGCCCAGTCAGGGAAGTGCATGGTTGACGCAATGGAAGAAGCTCAGAAGGTGGTATCAGACAACCTCGAGCATGAACATCTGGTCGTTATCCATGCTGGTCTCAACGATGTGCTGAAGGGAAGGAGCCAGAACCTAAACGGACAGTTAGAGGTTGGGTTGCGTAAACTCAGAGAAACCTCTGCGAAAGTGCATGTGACCATATGCACAATCCCACATGTCCGGGGCCAGGCTAGCGCGGTGGAATGGAGGGTGCGTGAGGCTAACCGGGTCATTAGGGGTCTGAGCAGACCACTTGGGTACGGTGTAATGGAGGTAAACCGGGAAGTGTACGAGTCTGGCTCCCAGCCTTTTGCACAGGATGGCATTCACTACAGTGGTGCCACGGGCGGGAGCGTAGGTAGTAGGATAGGGCGCCAAGCTACGGCTTTTTTGGGGGACCCAGAGCCCTAAGACCACCAGTGTAGACGAAGACGGACCCAGAGAGGCTCCAAGATTCAAGAAACGTAGAATCGGTAGAAGAAATAGATGTAAGCACCAGGGGCAAGGTCATTCTGACATAGGTTACATTAACATGCAAGGTGGCAGGAATAGGCTGAAGTGGGAGGAGATAGACGAGCAACTAAGGCAAGAAAAGCTGATGGTATACGGGTTTGTGGAGACACATCTTAGGGACATGGAGCAACCTCCCTGTAACCCTGACTATACATGGGAATATTGCAATAGAACAGAGGGCAGCAGAAAAGGTGGTGGAATTGGTGCATTTATTCATAAAAGTATGAACTGGCAAAGGGTCAAACAGGAATGCAAGGAGCATTTATGGCTAAAAGGGAAAGTTGCAGGAGAGCAGACACTCCTTGGCTTTGTATACCTGTGGACAGGAGCAAATGCCAAAGAGGAAAACAAAAAAATGCTGGAATGCATATCAAGTGACATTAATGAGCTAGGAGAAGGGTGCGAGATTATTATACTAGGAGATATGAACGCACACATAGAAGACATGGACGGGTACACAGACTCAACAGGCAACATGATGCTGGATATGTGTGAAATGCATGACTTAGTTGTATGCAACAGTACTGAGAAGTGTGAAGGGCACATAACATGGGAGGTAGGGAGCCTGCAGTCGACGATAGATTATGCACTAATGTCACATAGGATGCACGATAGGCTAAATGTAATGAGCATAGATGAATATGGCTCCAGAAGTCTAGGTAGTGATCACAAACGTATTAAGGTGAGTTTTAGAAGGGAAATGAAAGTAGGTAGGAGGCAAGATGAACAACCAGGTGGGATATTTTACTCGGAAAAGCAGCTTGAAATAGCAACCCAGCAAATTGAGGAAGTAATTTCAGAGGACACAAAAACAGAATGGACATATGCAAATTTAACAGGACTATTTGAGCTAGAGCTTACTAAGGTACGAGTCAGGACAAAAGGGAACAGAAGACGTAAACCCAAGAGCTGGTGGGATGAGGAGATTAAGAAGGCCATAGAGAAACGCCAGGAAGCATCCAGGGAACACAGATATTCAAAGCAGAGGGGTGAACCAGAAGCTGATGTAGGCAGAAAATGGAACAACTTCTTAAGCTGTAGAAGGGAAGCATCCAATTTGATCAATGAGAAGATCAGAAGAAAGGGGAGCCAATGGTTGTCAGAAGTAAACAAAAAGGATAGAAAAGCAGCAAAGAAATTTTGGAAACATCTCAACTCCTTGAGTAATAAGACTAGCCTAGAGCAGAGGTTTATAGTTACAGCTCAAGGTGTTCGACTAGAGGGAGATGAGGCAATGGAACATATAAGAACAATGATGACAGAAAAATTTAAAGAACGAAACATAGCATGTGCTCAATCAGGTGAGGATGGACTAGTCAGTGCAGTGGCTCCACTGGCACAAAGCGAGTGGGAAAGGGCAGAGAAGAGGGTTCCTAGTAGCACGTCGACAGGTCCTGATGGCATCCCAATTATGTTGATAAAGACACTGGGCCCAAAATCTAAGAAAGCATTAAGAGAGGCAGTGAGCAAAATGATAATGGACGGTAAAGCCCCTGACGGGTGGAGACTGAGCAGGATGAGCATGATATATAAGGGAAAGGGGGACAAAGCCGACATAAACAACTACCGTCCCATAACAGTGACGTCAGTGGTTTACAGGGTGGTGATGCAGATTATAAAGGACAGACTGCAGGCATGGGTGGAGAGCGAGGAGGTGCTGGGGGAACTACAAAATGGGTTCCGAGAACAAAGAAGGTTAGAAGATAATCTGTTCTCATTGACACAGTGTATTGAAATAGCAGAAAAGGAACACAGGCCCCTATGGCTTGCCTTTCTGGATATCAAGGGAGCCTATGACAGTGTAATCCAAAAGGATTTGTGGGACATACTGGGCACTCTAGAGGTGGAAGATGGAGTAAGAAATCTTTTAAAAGATATCTATAAAAGTAACAGGGTGCTTATAAAATGGGAAAACAAGGTATCTGGGCCTATAGAGATACAGCAGGGGCTTAGGCAGGGGTGCCCTCTGTCACCTCTGTTGTTCATGCTGTATTTACAAGGATTAGAGAAAAAATTAGAGAGGAGCGGACTTGGCTTCAACCTTTCCTATTCCAAGCAGGGAGAATGGATTAAACAGTCATTACCAGGACTGATGTATGCAGATGACATTGTACTTATGGCTGACAGCAAGGAAGACTTGCAGAGATTAATGGACATCTGTGGTAAAGAGGGAGATAGCTTAGGTTTGAAGTTTAGTAAAGAAAAATCGGCAGTCATGACTTTTAATGATAATCAGGGCAGCGAGCATAGGATACAGGAGGTTACGCTGGAGGTGGTGGATAAGTACAAATATCTTGGAGTGTGGATAAACAATGGGGCTGAGTACCTAACGGAACATGAAAAATATGTGACGGCTAAAGGTAGCAGAAATGCAGCTGTGATGAAAAATAGGGCACTGTGGAATTACAATAGGTACGAAGTGGTGAGAGGGATTTGGAAAGGGGTGATGGTCCCTAGTTTGACTTTCGGCAATGCGGTCCTGTGCATGAGATCAGAGGTTCGAGCAAGGTTGGAAGCTAAGCAGCGAGGGGTAGGTAGACTGGCTCTGGGAGCACACGGAAATACACCAAATCAGGGGGTACAGGGTGACATGGGATGGACGTCATTCGAGGGCAGGGAAGCCAGCAGCAAGATAGAATTTGAGGAGCGATTGAGAGAGATGGCAGAAAAGCGGTGGGCAAGGAGAGTTTTCAGTTATTTGTACATGAGGAATGTTGATACAAAATGGAGGAAGCTGACCAGAAAACTGTCAATCAAATATTTGGACTGCAGGAGGGGTGCAAACCAGGAAACAGCGGTTAAGAAAAAGGTTAAGGAAACAGAGAGGGGTCTGTGGAAAACAGGGATGCAGACGAAATCAGCACTGGGCACATACCGAACTTTCAAGCAAGAAATTGCCAAAGAAAATATCTACGATAATTCTAGGGGAAGCTCTTTGTTGTTTGAAGCCAGGACGGGAGTATTGCGGACTAAGATGTACCGAGTCAAGTACCAAGGTATAGACACGTTGTGCTGTGCGTGTGGAGAAGAAGAGGAAACGGCTGAACACCTCGTACTTTTCTGTAAGGGGCTTAACCCTACAGTGCAAGGCAACGGGGCTGATTTTTTCAAAGCATTGGGGTTTAGGGACAGTGAAGGCAAAATAGACTTTAAGCGGGTAGAAATAACCAAACAGAGGTTATCTGATTGGTGGATAAAATTAAGGCAGGGGTGAAATTTCACCCACCACAAAGTACAAATTATGTTAATAGCCATGGCTAGGTGGCGTATGCCACCGCCCGATTTAAAGGGTTCAGCCTCATCCATCCATCCATCCATCCATCCATCCATCGTAGAGTTACTGTATATGCTCCCTACGTGTTACTGTATAGCTCCCGTAGGGAGGATATGCAGTAACTCTACCCACTCGAGAATCGACGGGCAGGGGTTACAACACACGCGGGCGCGCTGTACGAGTGCTTCAGTCATCCAAAGTGCTCAAATTGAGGCATATTTTCATTTATTGTAATGTTTGTGATAGTGAAAATGTTTATTTGCCCTTCAGCCAACATATCAAAGCGTTTGTTTACAAAAGAAGCAACTGCACCAAAACTGGTGCACTATTCGGATCTTCAGCAAATAACTGTTGTTCACGTTTCTTTTTTTTTTTACGTGCAAGTGAGAAATGGACTTATTTGTCGTGCACGAGCGCTCTTCAGTAGAGCCCTCCTGTGTAAGTAGTATTTCCGGCAGTCGCTTGGAGGACAGTTGTATTTTTTTTTTTTTCTTTCTTTTTTCTATTTCTTAATCCGGCAATAGCGCATAAGCTTTAGCATCTACCTCATGCACGTATACATAGAACTTGCTCGGGCTACGACAGCCCACCTTTCCATGTCATAATGATCCCCACAGTCGCAGTTAAGATGGTAGAGCATGGGACCTATAGCTATATAGCTTTCCACGCACCACTGAAATATATATCTTCTGCGGCTCTTACTAGAAAGCTGGCGCAGAATGTTTTCATGTTGCTAGATTTGTTCGGAACTCGATCTTTAACAAATATTTTGGGTCCCGGAGAGTGTCTAAGGTGCATTGTACTGTTCAAGAAAGTCTACAATCTTCGATAAAATCCAAGGCCCATTGTGCAAGTCTGAGCACCATCAACTTCGCAATCTTCAAACTCTCATTGAAGATTTGTGGTGCATCTGTTTATTCATGACTTGTCGTTCTGCGACAGGCTTTGCGACGCGCGTAATGTATACGACCGAGGACCGTTTATTTATTGCATAAAATTCGACTGTATAGACCTTTTCATCGGGCGAGGAGGAAAGAGCGCGCGACGAGCCTTTCCTCCTCTCCGGCTTGGGCGAGCCGGCGCGGCGCGGCTTGAATGTGTTGCCGGTCGCGCGCTGCGGAGCGATTTGGAGGTATTTTAGCTAGTTCTGAATGCAATTTACGGGATGTCAGTGCTTATGAGGTCGTCGAACAACCACTGTGTAGCCTTTAGGTGCAGAAGTAGCTACAGTATCTGTAAATTTCTCTTGTATGTGCAAAAATGCGACGCGCATCATCAGCCGCGGTGTGTGTATGTGTTGTGAACTATGTTGGATGTATCGGTTTTCACTCGACGAAGAGTTGTTGTAAAACATTTCCATCAGCCACCGGCATCGCTCTCACGCATTTTAAGTCTAGTAGACTTCAAATCACTATGTCTACATTAGCCTCCTACAAGAGGGCGAAGGCTTTTGCTCAACACAGCGAGCACTCCGGTTGGCAAACCCACATGATACACGCAAGCATCGCGCATCGATCGGCATTGCCATTTTGCTCTGTAAGGCACAATTACAAATGGGATCACATAAATAGAATCCAACAGCTATTTGTAAAGACAACAATTTCCGTAAGATTGGCGAATGCGTCGTAAAGGAGGCTGAAAAAAAAAGAGTTCATATGTCTTCCTTTTGCGGCAAAATAAAACAGAACACGGGATAACGACGCAATAAGACTTCGCATGGTCGTGCCGCATGCTTGGACCACTTGGACCGTGCGCTATAGAGAATCTATAACACAGCATTTAGTACTGCCTCGGAAGCTCGCGCAGTCTGCAGCTGGTCGTTCGACCACTCGAAAAGTGTGATTCACACTGTACGGCATGTGGTTATCATTAACCAAACTATTCTATTTGTGGGCGGAAACCTTGCCCAGCAAACAAGGCAGTCGCCCAATGTATCCACAGATGACAACTTGAACGCCTGTCAAAGTAAACACTACAACTTATTCGCCAGCAGAACTGTACCCACGCTGTTAGGATCGTCAAATGTTTCGTAACTACTCGTTGCAGCTAAACCAGAGCTCATAACTACAGTGCTGAGAATGTTGCAGTATAGTAACATTCGTGAAACAAATTTTACGAAATACCTAACTGATATCCGAGGCTGATTGTAAGCTCAAATAAACGCGCACACCTCGCACTGGGTGCTCCGTCCGCCCTAACGCCAGCAGAAACTCCAGCCGCTTAATTACTTCAGACTTAAATTCCTTCACAACGCCTCACAGGACCATACCTCACGTAGAAGACGCCATTTCATGCTAAATAGACCGCGCGAATGCGAAAAAATCTACCAGAAACTGCATACAACAAGGGCGTTCGCCCAAGCCAGCATGTCAACTGCCCATAGATGGCGCCACTGCCTACGCAATGGCGGCGCCCATGAAAAAACGGTCTATAAAGTACGTGCTTGCACCTCGTTCCACTTCCTTTTTGCTGATTACACGCGGCTCGCTTTTGGTATGGCAGACGCCCCACATGCACCTAGGGTACAATGCATTGAAAGCAGTACATCTTGCCTTCAGTCCTTATGTCATATTCTGGCCGAACAACATCTCAAGTGAAGTAATTAAAGGCTATATCCTTGCATTCTGAACTTGATTGGGGGGGGGGGGGGGGAGGAGTGTCAGGCCGTTAAAAGAGACGAATAATGAAAGCGTACGCGATAAGTCACCAACGGTAATACAGTTTTCTTTTTCTGCAGCACAACTTATTTGCAGAAATGTTTGTTGCAAAAATATTGTGTGCAACCCTTGCTTCGCATGCTCGCAATGCAAATTTGATACCGGTGGCGAAGGTATTCGGGAAATACCACTAAGTGATAATAAATGTACGGGCACATCTCTTTAATCATGGAACACCTATGTATAACAATTTAAGGCATGTAGCTGCATTTCCGGCACGCCAAATAACACTAGGGCAGGCTCACCTTTTCTAGAAACTGCATGCCTTGATCCATTCTTTCACCCAGGTGCGTAAGCGGGAACTCAATGTATAAGGCGTATGCCAGGCGTCTTACCTTAATTGCCGTGATTTACACAGTCATGTAGCAGTGCGGCATTATTGTTGATTTTGCTCAATCAACATACTTTTGCTCCTTTTCTTAGTCGTACAAAGTGCATACCCACGCAAACATCGTGGCTTGGTGCGAGCAGACGACAGCAAAAGTGCGGCGCCGATGGGGTAAAGCCCCTATATATAAAAAGTAGCGCCATTCTTAGATCTTGCCGTCACCGCGCTCACCCAGGCGTTTCCTCCTCGCTGCCTCTAAAGCCCGCCTCCTGTCGCCCCAGCCTCCTCCACTCCCCCATTGGCCAATCCGTGTCACGTAGAAGCACGCGTTGCGCTTTTGTTTATTTTTTCTTTACAGCGCGCTCCGACCGCCATTCTCGGGCCTGTGCGACGAAAGTGCTGTACGCACAAACGGATCGAACGTGTTAGGGACAAGAACTTCGTTGTGATGGCATGCTGTTGCGCCTTAAGGTGCCGCAATCGACAAGGCGAGGGCAAAAGGCTTTTTTTTTTTGTTTACCATCCGGCGAGCGCAAACGCTTGCTGCACACTTGGCATTTGCGCCGTCTCGCATCGTCGCGTTGCTATTTCCAAAACGGCATTATTAAGGCCAGTTAATGACTGACGACGCAAAATCGCGCCTCAAAAACTGATCCGCAGGGCGCGATCGAAGTTTTCCGCGGATTTCCTCTGGTAGCGCGTAGCTGTCGTCTGCCACGGCAGGCCCGATATAGGCGGCGCCACTGTCGAGATCGCGCCTCGATCGCGCTGGCCGCGCTGGCTGCGACAGTAGAACGGAGGAGGGAAGTGGTTGGCGCTAAAACCCCTATATATAAAAAGTAGCGTCATGCTTTGAAGAATGCCGCCGCCTCCTCGCACAGCCCTGTCCGAGGCCGACGCCGCGTCGGTATTGGCCTAATGACATCACGTGGACCGTCGCGCCGCCGGGTGCTGGCTGCGTTTGTTTACTATCACGCTCCATCGCCATTTTCGCCCGAGAAGCGTCTACCGACTGGCGAGGAGAACAACGATAGAGGCGAACACAGTCGGCGATCGTCTGATCAGCGGCGAAAGATAAACAAGTGCACGTGTTTCAAGTGGTGTAGGCGGCGCAACGGTCGAAAAAAGAGCGCGAAAGAAAGGAGAAACGAGGAGGAGGGAAGGCGGAGGAGGAGAGTGTCGCTACTTTTTATATATAGGGGTTTTAGTTGGCGCTACTTTCCTTTTTAGGCGATAGCTGGTGAGACGCGCGTGGTAGAAGCGAAATGCCTGGGCTAGGAGTTTTATGATGGAGTAACTAGTAGCGCCATAAGGCTCGTATAGTGGCAGAAATATGAGCTAGAACAGGCGCGCTGACGTTCTGCTCGCTGGTCAGGTCAGTACTACAGTAGGTCGTGATCAGAGCCAACTGTAGACGAAGAAGACGAGGGACGCGCGAGCTGTGGCGCGAGGGACGCGCGAGAGTGCCTGGCGTGGCGCCGAGGGCTGACGTGTCCCACCAGGTATCTGCCCAGCATCGTGGGAACAACGGCGCTGGTCAAGGCACCGTCGCAGTTCCCCCTTGGACCGCGGCCACAGCACAGGGATTCTCCAAGGGAAGCTCGGCCTGGGGGCAAACAGCAGTGCAGGCCCGGTGCAGCTCGGCTCATCGACGGCGCATCCGGCCGAGACATGGAGCCTGTTGGCGTGGTCTGCGAGATCGCCAGCCAGAGTGCCTGGCGTGGCGCCGAGGGCTGACGTATCCCACCAGGTATCTGCCCGGCATCGTGGGAACAACGGTGCCGGTCAAGGCAGCGTCGCAGTTCCCCCTTGGACCGCGGCCACAGCACAGGGATTCTCCAACGGAAGCTCGACCTGGGGGCAAACAGCAGTGCAGGCCCGGTGCAGCTCGGCTCATCAACGGCGCGGCCGGCCGAGGAGACATTGAGCCTGCTGGCGTGCACTGCGAGATCGCCAGCCAGAGTGCCTGGCGTTGCGCCGAGGGCTGACGTGTTCCACCAGGGATCTGCCCGACATCGTGAGAACAGCGGCGATGGTCAAGGCACCGTCACAGTTCCCCCTTGGCCGCGGGGCAAACACAGGCCCGGTGCAGCTCGGCTCATTGACGCGGCTGAACTGGCGCGGCCGGCCGAGACATGGAGCCTGCTGGCGTGCACTGCGACATCGCCAGCCAGAGTGCCTGGCGTGGCGCCGAGGGCTGACCTGTCCCTATCAGGGAACTGCCCGACATCGTGGGAACAGCGGCGATGGTCAAGGCACCGTCACAGTTCCCCCTTGGACCGCGGCCACAGCACGGGGATTCTCCAACGGAAGTTCGACCACGGGGAAAACAGCACTGCAGGCTCGGTGCAGCTCGGCTCATCAACGCGACTCAACTGATATTTGCGGCGTGATTGATATTTGCGGCGTGATTGATATTGGCGGCGTGATCGGTATTGGCGGCGAGATTGATATTGGCTTCACGTATACGGCTTCACGTATACGGCTTCACGTATAGACTTTTTCCATGGGCACACATCATGTAAGGGTAACCATCCCTTACCTTCACCTTCATTTATGTTTTTTAATGATTTTGACGATGCGCTCTAGCGTACTTATATATGTCCTTCGTTTCAATAAAGTCATTTGTCAGTCGGCGTTACGTGTGGTTGTGTTGTCTCTTCGATCTGCGTCCTCGTCTTCCGGGCTGTCGCCTAATTCCCTAATGGCCTGTTGCCAGCACATTCGCGGGATAGGTCTAATCAGCGCAGCTCTATAGTGTAATCGGCGATCTAAGTCGCGCTTGATTTTAATGTCATCGGTAGGACAACGGGTTTAATCAGGTGGCAATTCGCGCAAGCGAATCAGCGGAACACTTAGCAAAACTTTTTTTTTCTTTCAAAATTTTCGCATTCCATGTTAGTGTGCGGGTCTTACACATGCGCGTACGAGGGCGTACATCAACCAGCATCGCAATGCATGTCGGATAGAAAATTTGATAACGGCATGGAGAGGTTAGCCCAGCGACAGGCTGTCATCGATGATGAGGAATAAACCAAGTGAGAAAAAAAAACAGACATGTATATCCGACAACATCGGCAACAGGGAGTAACATGGAATGAACACATGGAAAAGTGGAGCTGTCCAGGGCTGCGACCGCAAACAAACTGTGATCAATTATTTTCCTCCTGGCGTTGAAGGGGCACACCCTTTAGGACACATGTAAACAGAGCTAGCCTCCGTTCTGGATAGGGTCCTGCTGGCATAAGCAAGCACTCTTTCGGTGCCATCCTGCCGCTGAAGCACTGCGCCGAGGCCGACATTACTATAGCATCGGTATGAAGAATCGTCGGGGCGTCTTCATCAAACTGTGCGAGCACAGGAGGCGATGCCCACGGACTCTTAGATGGCCGAATAACCCCGTCCTCAAGCATTGTCTTCTGCTTCTTCTTTCTGGGGTTTTACATGCCAAAACCAGTTCTGATTATGAGGCACGCCGTAGTGGAAGGCTTCGGATTAATTTTGACCACCTGGGGTTCTTTAACGTGCACTACAACGCAAGCACACGGCGTTTTTGCATTTCGCCTCCATCGAAATGCGGCCGCCGCGGCCGGGATTCGATCCCGCGCTCAAGCATTGTCTTCACTTGTTTTGTATTGCCTCGCGCTCTTTCGGTGGTACACGATAAGGATTCTGCCGAATGAGTCTTGCGTCGTCTTCAGTGATAATACGATGCTTGGTGAGCGGCGTCTGGCTAACTCTTCACGCAGTTGAGAAGCAGCTGTTAAACTCGTTGATGAGCTCAAGAATTGTTTCGACAATGTAAGCGCACTTTCGCCGTCGCTGTCGCTATGCTGTCCCGAACGAAGACCAAGTGCAAGGAGAATGATGGCCTGCGTGCCAAATGGTAGCAGAGTTGCAGAGTAGAGCCCTCCATTCTATTTCCAATCCATTTCCACTCCGTGGCAGAGAATGGAAATCCCCATAATTCCTTTCCTTTTAACGCATTGAAATGGTGAGGGTTCATCCATTTCCACTCTTCCAATTCCAGTAAATGACACGCTTTCTCTATAATTGTTAACTGCTTGCGTGGCGAGTAACTAAAAACATTTTTTAAGTCTTGCCAACGTTACAAATAATGTTGCATACTCATCTTTCTTTTTTTCGTACAGACTTATACAGTACTTATTCAGTACGTAGCTTTGATGACTAGCATAAGAAACGCGTCGGTATGTTTGGCAGGACTGTCTTTATTGTTTCACATTTACCAGCATATAAACGGGCACCATTCTTTCCAGCACACCTCTCTGACTGCATGCTATCCGCTTTCTAGATACTCGACAATACCTGCCGTAGTTGCTTAGTGGCAGCGTTGCGCTGCTGAGCACCGAGGTCGCGGGACAAAATCCCGGCCACGGCGGCTCCGTTTCGATGGGGGCGAAATGCAGAAATGCCCATGACAGAGGCCGTCTCTAGTGGACATAAAAAATAGGCAGATAATGATGATGAATCTAATTTTCGAAGTTGTGGTGAATCGCGCGGCTGTACGAACCGTTCGCCTCTCACTCTGCATTTACATCGCTCTCACTCTACATCAGCCTGCGATGAAGATGCACCTATAGGTGTTGCTTGTGCAATGGATCTCATAGTGCTACAGATAGTAACTTCCCTGCGCGAGGCCATGAGATCGCGGAGAAACGTCATTGTTCCCGTGCGGAAGCAATAGCAGCAATAAAGGAGCGCGATCTTGGGTACGCAGCAGCTGCGTCTCGTCAGTCAACGTCTCTAGAAGCCACAGTTTCGGCCGCTGTAGCCGCAGCCATTGACAAGGCAATGCCAATAGTCATGGAGCGACTGTTTACAACTTTTGCCGAAGGTATAACTGAGGTGCTGACTGCCAAATTCAATAGCTTCCTCCAATTGCTTTCTACTGCTGCTGACCCCGCTTCATCTAGTATTCCCGCGCGCCATTCAAACGAATCGAACTTTGACAATCAGGCAGAGGCTCAGTCCGATACCTCAGTGTGTTCTCCGGTCTAAGCAACTGCGGGACCTAGCCACTCATTTGGACACATGAGGCTTGGTACCATCAGCAATAGACGTAAGGGTTCCCCACTTTCTCCCACGGATTCTCCTAAATCTAAGCCGAAAAAAAGGAAAGAACAGTGATCACCGCGAGCAGGATGCGTTGCGTTCTGCCGTGGAATCATCCATTCTAGGGTCGCCTTAGCATCAGTTAAAGTTCTCCAATGGAATTGCCGCTCTATATCTTCAGGTTACGTTGACCTTCTTTATTTGGTACAAAAACTAATACCAGATGTTATTTTACTTCAAGAATCATGGCTTTCATCACATCAAATATTTACTATTAATAATTTTCGAACATTTCGTTTAGATCGTCCAGGTAGGGGCGGTGGGCTGCTAATTCTAGCTTAATCAAAAATGTATCATAAGGTAACCGTAACTTTTGAACAAGTGTGTTCAGATTGCGGAAATTTTAGGATTAGATTTCTTGCTGCCAGGTTGCGCTACGTTTGCAGTGGTTAATACGTACTTCCCGAATGGAGTCAAGAACACTAATCACCTGGACTCGCTATTCCGAAACAGTTCAATTGCAACGCTCCTGGCAGGAGATTTTAATTCGCATCATACTTCTTGGGGAATTAAAACGGATGGCTGTGGAAAGAGGTTGTGGAATAGGGTGCATGACAACAATTTTCAATGTCACAATTCAGGACAAATTACTTTTGTACGTGGGCGATTCTCTTCTGCGTTAGATCTGACTTTCTCCTCTGCTAACATGTCTATTTCATCTTGGGACACCTTTGACAATGGAACAAGTAGCGATCACTTACCCATCACTTTTGAAATTATGCTTTCACGTCAGGCTCCTATTGTACGGCAAAGACGGCTCATTAATTACAAAACTTATAAATCAACTATAAATGCCGGATTATCAGCGTTGAGTACTTGCGATGAACAACGCAGGGCTGACTTAGTGGTATCGCTTTTGAACTCTTCTATTCAGCCCGCTGAGTTTACGGTTATGTCTGGCAGCTCGCCGTCAAAGTCGTCATGGTTGAACGATGCTTGCACACGGGATTATAGGCGAAGAAAAGCAGCGTGGAAAAGTCTCCAACGTAATCATTCACCGAAAAATTGGACGGCCTCTAAATTCTATGCAGCTCTATTTAAACGAACTATGGCGATAGATAAAGATGAACAAAAAAAAATGCACTACATACGTCTTTGTCAAAACCAGAAAGAAGATCGGCACTTTTTAGGTTCTCACGCAACAAAAAAGATATTCAACAGTCCATGTGGTAATTTTCTGCTGTTCTATCCCCAAAAGAAGCGGCGGATTCACTAAATGATATCGCCAAAGGGCTTGAAGCACGCTTTTCTTCGTTGTGTCCCAGGCCTAGGAGGTTCAAAATTTCGACATCTGAATTTGTAGAAGCTACCATGACAGAATTATCCGATCTCATCTTAACTGCACATCAATCGGCTCCTGGACCAGACCGTATCACCATTACTATGATTAAATTATTGTTTAACTCTTTCCCAGATGAGCTCTTGAATATAGTTAACAGTTAACTACAATATACATGGATTCCGACCTGTTGGAAAATTGCAAAAATTGTGCTTTTACTTAAAAAACAAAACCTCGGTTATATCTTGGACAACATTCTGCCAATTGCTCTTACATCGAATCTAGTCAAAATTGTAGAAGAAGTAATTCATATCTGGCTCAATGAATTTACTTCTTCTCATGGTATTCTGTGCTCGAGACAAATAGGATTTAGGCCTCAATGTTCCATTTGGTCAGCTCACGTTGATTTAGAAAGCCGCATTCGACTAGCAGGACAATCAGGAGATATATCAGCATTGGTAACTTTAGATATTGCAAAAGTGTATGATAGTGTCGAACATGAAATTCTAATTTCTCGATTAGCAAGCTGTTCTGTTCCAGACTATTTAGCAGCCTGGATACAACAGTTCCTTTCTGGTAGAGAATTTTTTTGTTTCAAGGATGGGGTGACATCGGATACATATAAACAGACGAGAGGCGTACCACAGGGATCAGTTCTTTCGCCACTTTTGTTTAATATTTTGTTATCTTCTGTGCCAGTCCATCAGGATGTGCAAGTCTATCTCTATGCTGATGACATTGCATTTATCTCATCATCACTGGGATATTAATACGTTATACCAAATTTTGCAATCTTATTTGTCTGAACTCGAGTCCTGGCTGGACGGCCTGTCTTTTTCGCTTAACGTAAAGAAATGCGCTCTACTGGTGTCTTCACTGTCAAATCCTGTTTCTATTTCTCTTCCTTATCGAAATCAGCCGATACCGCAAGTTCCAACTTTGAAGTATTTAGGGATAATTTGTGATGGTAAGCTAAACTGACAGCAGCAAATAGAAGCAAATGCTAATAAAGGAGAACGTGCGGAGAACGGGCATTGTTGCGCCGGTTCAGCAATAAAAACACAGGGATGCGTAGAACTACGTTTCTGATGATTTATAAGCTTTACGTCCGCCCCGTTCTAGAATTTGGTTGTGTTCTTTTTTCGGGATGTGCAGCATACAAGCTAATACTTTTAATTCTACTGGAAAGGCAAGCGCTGCGTCTCTGCCTCGGGCTGCCACGTTTTCTGGCTAATAATGTGCTTTATCTGGTGTCTGGAATTATTGCGCTTGATTCCAGATTTAAGCAACTTACTGTCCTGACTTTCCTGAAGCTTTATGATACATCCCTCTCCCATTTGCAACCCGTTTTCATCAATTCTCCCGAACCATTTTTCAGAATAGCTTGGCGGCGTTACCGACAGCAACAAGTTATTTTTGTTCAATCGCTGTTATCAAAACTTCAAGTTAGTCTACCGCGCCTGATCGCTCCAAAATCTAATTCGTTCAAAGTAAAACTGACTTTTGATGATATTTTTCCAAAACACGCGAAACTTCTTCCTGTGCGTATACTTGAAGGTCTCCTCCAAGACCATCTTAATCAATTTCCGTCTCATTTGGTTATTTCTACGGACGCATCACAAAATTTAGAGAAGGCTGGTGTTGGCATCTCTTCGAATAAACTAAACTGGTCCTTTTCTCTCCGTCTCGCTGATTACACTCCAATATTTCTTGCAGAATTTCTGGCAGTTATTCTTGCCATCCGAATATTGGGTCCACAGAATTCTAAGGTAATAGTGGTTACAGATGCGTTTTCTGTCTCTACACATTTAACTTCCAATAATCAGTCACGCCTGCTGCGTATATTTTCGACTCTTGCCGCGGAAAATTTATCCGAAGTACGCTTTGTCTGGGTCCCGGGACATAGTGGAATCTTTTTAAATGAATCAGCTGACTCGCTCGCTTCGACATCACTAAATGGTCCAGTCATAAATGTTCTTCCTGATTTCTCTTTTATAACAGGAGCTAGATTAAACGCCTTTTATTGCTGAATTGCAATGAATTGCCCATACTTTCCTCAGACGATTTTCGACATTTATAATTTAGGTGGAACACGAGTAAGTGCCTTTCACGCCAATGTTAGGTGACGCTGTCAGCTTTCCGCTGCAGAGTTCCCCGCCTAAATTTTTATCTTCATAGATCCGGTTTATCAATCACTGACCTCTGCTCGTTTTGTAATAAACCGGAAACTATTGACCGTTTCTTTCTTTCTTGCCACCGCTTCTCCTCCCTCCGTAGAATGTTTCTGTTATTTCCATTAGAAATCTGGGTTTGGCACTTACAACACCAAACATTTTGTCTTTTGGGGCCTGTCAATTAGGCACAAGCCAGGGTTCGATAATCACTGCTGGGCACAAATTAATTGAAGCATCCGGAAGGTTACGCTGCTAGGGTACCGACCTTGGGACATGTTATTTTATTTTTATTTTTGTAGTTAGTTCTCTCTTAATTTTTTATCTAGTTAGTTTAGGTATAGGCCCTCTCAAAATCTGTGTTAGGAGTTGCCAAAATCTTTAGTTTGATTGTTCGCCTTTACCTCTTTTGTACGTTGTTGGGTGTATGTTTTATTTTATCCAGTGTGGCCAATCCCCCTCGTGGGTACGAGCCATGTTTTGAGGCAACAACAACAACAACATCAACCGTTCGCCTCCGCTGTCGGCGTTCTTCATTATGCTTGCGTTGTGAAAGCGAGTGCTCGAGGTCACCCAGTGAGGTATTTACAGGTTTACATCGCCCCCCGTGTATTACACTGTGCTTGCTATTTTAATTTTAGGTGAATGTTTACTACAATTTATATGGCCACTATAGCTAACGTGTAGACTCGTGTAAGGGCCGCACTTTTCTGTAGCGATTTCGACGGGCTTTTCATTGTACCGGGCCATTTGACCTCATTTTTTCCAACTACGAGTATGACATATCCGCCGTAAACATCCGCGATCGCCTCCTCTCGACATCCAGTAGCGAAGCGCGAAAGTACGCTGCGCGCGACAATTCGCTGTTGAGCCCGATCACAATCAGCGCATGGAACGCGATTGCTTCTCGGTGGGGTCCTTTTTTTTAAATATTGGCTGTCGAGTTATGGGTGCGGCCCTTACACGGGTGCGATCCTTACACGCATATACATGGTAAGAATCTTCCGATCGTGTAATTGTCTTCTACTTCGCCTTCGCCTAACTGCTTCCCGGCCAAACTGCACTTTGAGTACTTTGAGTCCGAGTATAAGCGTTGCTGTGCATGACTTCTAGACTTCTATTTATTCTGATTTCGAGTGAATCCGGCTTGGCATCATTTAGGTTAATTCTATATACAAGGTGTTTCAGCGAACACTGTCAAAAATTTTTAAAGGTTGCCTGTGGCCGATAGCACAATTCTAGTTCATGAGCTCGTCTACTCGAAGAGGAGGACATTACTTGAACAAAAAATTGAAAGGCATGATCTACTAATTAACTAAATTAACCAATTAAGTTTTAGCTATTGACCTTATGGCCCATGTTGCAATTTACAAATTCTAGCCATGGAGTTCGGATCCACTTGGAACTAATTCTCAGGCTGACACCACTGTCGAGATATTAATTCTCTAACTTTGAGGCGAAATGCATTGGCGTGCCAGTCCCCTTTCTTAAAAAAAAAAAACGTCGTTTTATGCATCGAAGCACAAAAGCATGAATAGATACATAAGTTGTGGGGTTTTACGTGCCAAAACCATGATCTAGCTGATTACGAGGCACGCTGTAGTGGAGGACTTTGGAATAATTTAGACTGGGGTTCTACCTGGGTATATTTACTGCAAAGCAGTGCATTTTCAGCGGCAAAGCGGTCCATTTTTAGCGGCAGCAGCAAAGTCAATACGGCGGCAACTCGGCAGAAAGCCGAAGCCCGAAACAAAACACCGCTCCGCACCGGGACGTCGTCTGCACCGCGCCAGTCTCAAAGTGATGATGACGACCATGAGGTTTTCCTCGCTACAAAATATTTATTTTTATAATAATAGTACATTTAGTTCCCTTAAAAATACAAATATACAATTTTATTCCTATGGTATTGCATTATTTGTATAAATTGCGCGTTGTTATAATTAGTTGCGATGCTTCAGACATGGACATCACTGCCGAGATTATGCGAAATGCTCAAATATGAAGGCCATAGTTCAAAATGCCCGAGCCTGGAGAGCGCTTCCCCATTATTGTGGCATTCGGTGGCTACCGAAAAAAAAAATCGTTATCGGAGGCTTGGTGCCCAAATACGTGTCAGTAGAGTTACTGTATATGGCTCTCGTAGCCATATACATGTAACAATGGTGGCGCTCTCTGGATAAACGTGCGAATCTTGAAGGCTATGCTTTTCCTTGTTGCACGCGGTGAAAGCGATTGCGTGAGCCAAAATCACGCCATAGATGTCGGATTTTGGCATTGCTGGTTTTAGACACCACCTATTTTCGAGCTACTTAGTACCGCATGCACTGTTGACAGTGCAGCCCCGCTTGAATGACGTGCAGTTTTAGTCCTCTGTCACGCAGCTCTGACGTGGGTAGCGATGACGCCAGGCGAAAAAAAGCTCGCATGTAGTCAGTATGGGAAATACTATTTCTCCTTTCTTTACAAGATTCTCCTTTCTTTACTGCAGCGCCGCTAGTTCCAGCGGCTCCAGTGCCCGCCACTCGGGACAAACTCCTCCGTTGGACGGAATAGGAAGCTGTGAAACTGGGCTAGTTCTAACAATGTATCACCGAAAGCGCACTGTGAAGCGGCACATCTTATGTTACGTGCACCCCAATGATACGGGCCTCATTATGAGCACTGACGACTGAAGGACTCTATCGGCCGCTATGACATTTGTGAGTCGGGTAAATACGAGAAAGCAGCTCTCGTCTTACCCAGCCTAAATAAAAAGGAAAAGTAGCCCTTTGAAATCATCACAATACAGGAAAAATAATTGCTTTAGAAGCTGGGAATGAAATGTTACTGATATAAAGATATAGCTGGAATCAGAATTCATTTCGCTTGGGTTTTAAACTCGCGGGTCGATGCTTTTGTTGATGTTGTTCACCTGCTCCTTGCTCGGATTCGTAGCCCTAATTTTTCGCTAGCTTTTAGGACGACGCCGTCCCATCTCGCCACCAAAGTCAACGTCATCGCCCTTGCCGATGCGGCCTTCGTCGCTTTTCATTGCGTATGTGACCGACCGAACCATGAAAAACGCATTCGCTGCGATGCCTGGGATTTATTTGTGGTGCCATTCTAGCTCTTCATTTCTTTTTTTTTTTCGTGTCTTCTAAAAACGCAAGGAATGTGAGAAAATGCTACCGGCTCTTTCCGAAATGTAGCAGACGACGAATACGAAGGGGTGGCGCCTCTAAGTCGGCAATACTCTTATGGCGCGAAGCCAAAGTAGCCAAAGCCAATGCGGCCAAAGGGCCAAAAAGTTGATAGCTGTCGTATCCAAGGCAACAACAACAACAAGACCCTCCTTTGCCGCCTGTTGCAAACTTTTCTAGAGCGTCAGGGGGCTGCCAACGTTACGGGGCTGCTTGCTCTCCAGTAACTGCAATTGTGCAAAAGTAACTATTGCTGTTAACTGTTATTGAAGGCACGCAGCAATTTACATGTCCCCTTTTGTTTTGATTTCTTTTCAGCGATCTGTCGCCGCGATCGAAGCCTAAAGTTTCCAGACCGTTGACTGCGGCGACAATGAGACCGGTCAAGATCTTCGTGCTCGAGCATGTACTCAAATACCGGATGGGCACTGCCGTGAAAGGTGACGCGCCACGAGTTTTCAATCAGCTATATAAGTGGGATGTTGTATGAAACTGGGGTGTTTTTGTTTCTCTCTGCTTGACAGCACCGGTAGCTGCATGCTGTCGGGTCTCTTATTACAGTCGTAACATGCTTTCGTGTTCTCCCCTTTGATGCACCCCGTTTTACCAAGCGCGACTTGCCTTAACCTTTCACTTCGCCATGGCGGAAGCTTCGCGTTGGTGCTGTGCTTCAGTCGAGTGATCGTGAAGTGGGCTCGGTGTGTATTCTAGTCTTTGGCCTCGTCCGTTCGTATGGCGTCGCCAACGCTCGCGAACGCGACTGTGCCACTGCAGCCAGGTCGAGCATATTCCCTGTGT
Organism: Dermacentor silvarum; assembly: GCF_013339745.2. Classification (NCBI taxonomy): domain Eukaryota; kingdom Metazoa; phylum Arthropoda; class Arachnida; order Ixodida; family Ixodidae; genus Dermacentor; species Dermacentor silvarum. The sequence continues at coordinate 296,821,501 of NC_051154.1, forward strand.
TCCCTTCCCGGCGCATTTCCCGAAGGTTATGTGCGGCGGCATTCGCCGTGTGATAATAGTATTGGCGAACGAGCCACGCCTCCTGTTTTACGGCTACAGAAAGAAAAGTAACGTTGACGAGTACTTCAAACGAAGCAGTTTGGTTCGCGGAGCTCCCTTGTACGCCACTAATCATGTATTGCTTGAGGAAAGAAATCAGGAGTGTCGTCGCTTTCTCGGAAATCTTCGGAAAATGCGTGATACACAAAAAAAAATTCCAACAGAACCGATCTCACAATGTATGTCGACGGTAATGTAGCAATACACCATATTGCAGACGACACACACTTAAAATCTGAAGAGGTCATTGTAAAACGTCTGTAGCAACAATGCAATTGCACTACGTTGCTATGGCACTCGCCAGTGTCGGCCATGAGCATAACAGCATGACAACCACACAGTGGCGATGATAGAATGATAAAGAGCAGAATGACGAGGAGTGTATGGCGACAACGGCCTTATGACAGTGGTGTGACAATGACTGTACGATGACATGACGACTGCATGACAAGAATCGGATGATGAAGCTGGAGTGGTGATGATGCAACCACCACGATGGCATTACGAGCATGTACAGTCGCGAGCTAAAGTTTGGAGACCACGGCATCAGCAAAAAACTAAAATATCTGCAAGCACAGCCCCGTGGCCTAGAATTGGGTTAATGCATTTGTTATTGGTCAAACACGCGCACGTAGGCATGCGCTCTTGATTTCAGTCCGGAATGCCCAGGCTGCGAAGGAAAAAAGCAATATATCATGGCACCTTTGGTTTCTAAACTTTTGCTCGCGACTGTACCTAGAGGCTTAAGCTATTAGACATCTTGCTTCACTGGGTCGGCGTAACAATGAAGGCAGGGCGAGAGTCGGATGAAGCTGGAATGACCTCGATAACATCACGACAACGGTGTGACAACAAATACATGACAAATGTTGACGAGAGTCTGATAACAAAACTCGAATCGTGACTATGCAACGACCACAACGGCATAACAACCACGAGCACACACCTAGTGGTCCAAGCTATTAGAGAACTTGGCGTAAAAAACGTGATCATGACAACATGACAAGAGTCAAGTGCCCGAACCTGTCATCTAGAATTTATGAATTCAGGCCAGGCCCGAATTCATAAATTTTTTCGTTCATAAAGGCTCTTTGCCGATGGCCGGGCACCATCACTAATAACATGTTAGGCGTCACACTTATCGGCTGTAATTTGATCATGCAAAAATTCTAGTGTTACAAGGGTTTGTGAATACTGGCCCAGCTTAAAAGTGAGCTCGTGGTGTCAGATAAGGCCGTAGATGAAGGCAGATGGCACAAACAAAACTCTCCATTTTTTGCTCAGTGCACCTGCATGGAATGACTTGTGCTTCGATTCATTACACATTCACTAACAATAGTGAACGCAAACAACGGACACGACTGTTTCCTAATAATATCTTAGAGAGTGAGCAGAAGAAAGTGTGTGAAGAGAAGATGCTTTTGTTTACCTTGTGCCTCGTACGATTTCCAGGGAAATCGATAAAATTCCCCCTTCTCCAGCTTCCAGGTGGTGTAATTATAGCCATTGTGATATTTATACGTGCAACAGCAAACAGCAGCTGTTTTTGTTGTTGTTTTTTTCACCGCATACACCGATTTGCGCCGCTAGTGGGCATCGTCTCCCCTGCCTGGCGGCACTCGGGGATCACAGATTTTTTGCTAGCATTGCCCGCAGTTGCACTGCATATCCGATTCGACACAGCAGCACATGAGGCCTATAGTTTGATGGCGGTGTTTACAAGCTACTACTGCTGTTATGGTTCATGCCGATGCTGTTACCGCTGGCTTCAGCATCAAAGCGTGAAGCTTTGTCAACATTTTTGCCGCACATTGCTTTGATTCGATAGATTATTGCACATGGTAAATACAGTGGGAGAATGAAGAGGGGATAGGTGGGGGATGGACGTTCAGGAGGGAGACTGCAGCCCACTGTAATGGGTTTGTGCTTGCTGGAAAAAAAATGCACATCTACCATCCAGGCATTGCAGTCAGAATGGGGTTGAATACAAAGGTGAGCTAGTTGGTGAGTGCTTATAAAAAAACAAAACAAAATGTGATAACGGGACAAGAAAGTAGACAGAAGGTGCACTGTGTCTGCATTTTCTTTCTTGTCCTGTTCTTGCTCTGCTAATATATATATAAATTGGAGTGACCCTGTAGTTCACTGAATGTTTGGATTTTACATGCATTGGTTAGTGCGGACATAGCAGCTCTTACGCATTGCATACACAAAACTACCACTATGTGGTTGTGTTCACTTAAATTTGTACAGCTTCCCGGATTTTTAGTGATATTGCACAAGCATCGGCCACGAGGCATGCTAGCACCTTATAACGCCGAGATCGGCGATGGTATACATGAGCACTCAAGGCACTCTGCGGTGCAAGTGTCGGCTGCTTTGCTGTTCCCTTTAGGATGATGCGTGTCCTGTCATGGTTATCTATGCAAAACCATTTACGAAAAACCAGTGTGAGGACACGTGTGTGGCTTAGGATATGTGTGATGTCACGTGTGAGGCCACTGCTGTTTCAGTAATGCTCCCGGCAACTACAGATGCCGCTTAGAGCTTTCTTTACTCGACTGTGACCGTGGCTTGGCATTTGTAGTTCTTCCGCATACCTATTCCTGGCTCTAGTAGCTGTCAAGCTTTTCCTAGTCAGCTGTTGGTGGTACCATAAGCAGCCAATGCTTGTGCTTTCTCTTTCTTAAAGGTAGTGTGCGTCGTATACATGCATTCACAGCACAAAAAATGTAGATGTTTCATTGGAGCAGAACTTTGTTTCAGAGATACTTTCGGGACCATCAAAGATATTTTTTTATGCTTTTGGTGTGTCCGAAACCATTCATTATTGATCTCTCCTAAATAAAGTTATTTCTCTCTCTCTCCTACACAGCTCTGCATGGCTGGAGTAACAATCAGACCATTGTGTACAATTTGAGCTCGCCAAACATCTGCCTTATGTACCTGGTGCACGTCTTCAGTGGCTACCTGACCTTGTCATACCAAACAATCTCCACTTGGGATCCTGCAGTCCTGAAGGTGCTCGTAGATGTTTTCATGGACATGTACTCCCGAGAAAAGTTCACCTCCGAGAAGGTCCTTGTCCCTCTCATCTTGCGTGCCCGGTTGTTGGTATGTGGCCTTCGCATTCTTCTTGCTTTTTTTTTCACATCATTTTATTACAAGCTGCCAGTAGCTGACTTAGACCAGAAGGCTGCATTTTGATGGGGGCAGAATGCAAAAGTGCTTGTGTACTATGCTTTGGGTGAACATTAAAGAACACCATGTGGTCAGATCAATTCAGAGCCGTCCACTACAGTGTCCCTCATAACCTACTGTGCTGTTTCAGCATGTCACGCCCCATAATTTAATTTTTCTCTACCAGAAAGTGTTTTGTGAGATACTGGCAACTATAACTGGCCGAATGGCAGAAACTTCATTTCTTTCACAGAAAGCTTGTACTATAGTCATTTCTTTGGTCTTTTGAGGCATATTCTTTATAATGTGCAGAAATATCTTCAGATGTGTGTGCACATAAACACAGACTTGCAGATCGTCCTTGTCAAGCTAGGCTTTAGGCTTTGGAATTCACTTTGATTTTGAGGAAATATCAGAAGGCATTTTTCAGTGTTTATTTACTTTTTCAAAGCGTGTGTATTTCAGTGCTTCCTTTGTAAAAATACGAAAATACGATGTGGTCTAGAATACGTTCTAGATACACGGTGTGAATCCTCACTTGTATGAGTGAGCGAGTGTGAATGCTTTATACTTGTTCACTTCAGTTTGTGGCGGCATATCAGAAGAACCGGAGCACCTTACTGAAAAGGGCACGGAATGAAATGTGAATGCTTCAGGGCAGACTAGCGATTCATCAAGACATGAGTAGTGTGGCAAATCTGAGTCATCATGCCTTTGTCACTGCTTGTAGCACTGCAATGTTTTTATTCGGGGCATGTTATGTCTATAGTAGCCGTGATTCTGGCTTGCAGAGAATCTGTTCACTTGAAGGCAGTGAGGGCACCCGTCATTCAGATTTGGACCACCTCGTCTAGCTTGTGTATGGCGAGGTAGCTGCTGCTGCACAGCAGACTCGTGCTCGTGTTACGTCTCTCTTTGTCCGTGTTTGATTTGTTCGCGCAGTAAGTAAAAATGCACAGCAGAAACACCACCTTAGCAGCTACAAAGTATCTTGCAAGACTGGCATAATGACAAGCGCTGCTAGGAGCATTGCAGGCATCGCACCCTAAAGGGCCCCTCACCAGGCCGCATAGCAAATTTTGGTTGTATGCTGGAAGTTGTTACGAGCCGTCTAAGGAGTGTTCTACCACTACAATTTTTCAAGTTACTTCATTAATAGCAGAGATAGGAATATTTGAAGTGCCACGAACCCATGAATTCAGGAAGCAAGTGCCCCTGCCAACATTGCGGAAATGGCACCACGCTAAACGCAAAAAATAGCGGGGTCAGACTGCGCATGCTCAGAATGCTATTTCAGTTTTGCGCGTAGTGTGCATCCGCTATTTTTCTAATATAGCGGAGACGCTAAATGCTTGCTAAGTTTTTAGTGTTGCAAAGATGGCGGCACCCTCGGCCCGAGCGCTTGACATGCAGGCATTTTTCAAGGCTTGACGTAGATCCACACGCCTAGTTTGGTTGTCGAGCTGCTCAGTTTTCTGCTTTGACTACTCGTAGCTAGATGGCGCGGCGAGAGAGAGAGAGAGAAAAAACATTTATTTAGACCATCGAGATCGTTGATCTTCAGGACGAGTGGGTGGTGTCCTCATTCCAGGACGGCACTGGCCATGGCTGCTCGACGTACTTGCTGGACGAGAGCTTCTTGTCCCGCCAGGGTATCGCCGGTCAGCTGTACATCCCACCGCTCAAATGACGTGTTAGGCGTCTTTAAATGGCCAAGTTTTGCGCTTAGCGGCGCATCATTGTCTTACGCTATACTAATGTGAGCTGTTGCATTTGTCTCATTTTCCGCGGTCTGCACAAGAACACCGGATTGGCGATATAAGTCAGTGCCACAGTCATGAGCACTGAGCCGGAAGCAAGCGGATCAAAGAGCACGATCGTGCATTGGAGCCTGGTGGAAATGGCAGGTAGTTTCGTTTTCTGCGTGCGCGACTGCACGAAGTGGGATCAAGCAGAATAAACGGAAGTGTGTCCTGCTTCCTACGGCACGGAGTAAAACAGACTAGCAGACTTTCGGTTTGTAGGTTTTATTATTTCTCTAAACTTTAAATTCTCTATTGAAGCAACAGATCAAACAAATAACTGATGTTGCCTTGAATAATTCTCGAGGTCTCGTGTCACTGTGAGTGATGTCACAGCACAAATGGTTTCCAGCAGAACGTATGGACACGGACAGAAAGGGACGACGACACACGTTGGACTAGCAGCTGAATGTTTATTCAGTTGCTAGTTCAGACAACAATGGCCAGAGAAATAAGCAGTGCACAATCAACCACCAGAAGAAGTACACTACCTGCAGGACAAGGGTGATATATGATGTACCTTTATCATGTGGCCGAAGATATATAGGACAAACAGGCAGATGTGTCAATGACAGGACAAGAGAGCATGCAGCATCTTTAGAAAGAATCTCCGCTGGGCGTCTTGCTTTTCATCATTGCCAGCACTATTGCACCGTACAATTTTACAACATACAGGTTTTAGAACAAAGTAAAGACAAGCTGACGCGCAAAATATTAGAAGCTATGGCCATTGACAGAAGCGGGCAATCATGCATCAGTACACCATCGATACTACTAACAGAAAAAGAAAAAAAGTACTTGCGCAAAGACGATATTTCGCTCTCAAAGGCGGATAACCGGCATGACAAAAGGAAGAAGGATTGGCTGTCTTGTACTATAAAAGGTGCGGGAAACCAAGAATAAACATTCAGTTGCTAGTCCAGTGTGTGTCATCGTCCCTTTCTGTCCATGTCCATACATTCTGCTGGAAACCATTTGTGCTATGTGCAACCAACGAGCTCAGGCAAACACTATTCTGATGTCACAGCTTTGCAATTTATGTAGGTGCACTTGTGCGATTGAAGTTGACTCTCCGGCTGGGAGCCTGGCGCCCGCACGAAGGGTGCACTGCATTTGGTTTGAAATTTCAGCTCTGGTAGCAGCGCGTAGTGGTGTAATACTTTGCAGATACGATCATTGACGCGCATTTTATTCACTGCGCCTGTCAGCTCAAATGGCCAGACTTGTTGAGAGACCCTTTAAAGGGGCACTGAAATGGTTTGGACAAATTCTGTAGACACGTAGGCTGCAGCTAGAGTAAAGCATTGACTCCACGATTCAAGTGAGGCATATCATATTGTTACGCGAAGGACGAGTCAGTAAGACGAGCAACTATTTACAGGTTATATTTACAACAGTGGTTGCAGCGCTGACCGGTTAGATTCACAGCGCGAGCCCAGCTCGTTCTTCCTCTTCTTTTGTCGAGTGATGGCGCCCGCGCACCTTGTTCAAACAATCAAATATACCACACGCGTGTAGCATAATCCCCCAACGGCAGAAGCGATGTCCCGGAGCGTCTAAATGTCATCACTGGGAGGGTGATACTGTTTCAGTCGTGTAACGTGCACGATCACTGGACTGGGAAGCAGATGGGGCGTCAGGGGCAATCTCGTAGGTGACGGGAGCCACGGCACGAAGCACTTGGTAGGGGCCTGTGTAACTAGACAGACATTCGTGCTCGGTAATCGAATAGTTGCGCTCTGCAGTTGTCAGGAGCCGGCTAGCGTAGGCTATAACGCGGTCGTGTCCGTGTTGGCGTTGCGCTAAGACGGCGCCGATCCCATAACCACTGGCATCGGTTCGCACCTCTGTAGGTGCAGACGTGTCAAAGTGGGCCAAGATCGGTGGATTGATCAGAATCGTGATAAGGCATGAAAATGCAGCAGCCTGAGGGGAACCCCACGTAAAAGGCACGTCTTTCTTCAGAAGTTCAGTGAGTGGTCGAGCGATTACTGCAAAATCTTTCACGAACCGTCTGAAATAAGAACAGAGCCCCACAAAACTCCGGACGTCTTTGACAGACTGAGGTACAGGAAAAGCCGTTACTGTTCGAACCTTCTCCGGGTCGGGTTGTGCTCCGGAAGCATCTACGAGATGGCCTAGCACTGTAATCTGTCGGCGGCCGAAGTGGCACTTCGATGAGTTTAATTGGAGCCCAGCCTTGCGGAAGACGTCAAGGATAGCTGCGACGTGCTCAAGGTGCGTCTCAAATGTAGGAGAAAACACAAGGACGTCATCAAGGTAACAAAGGCCATTTGAAACCCTAAAGCAGAGAGTCCATAATTCATTCGAACGTGGTGGAGGCATTGCATAAACCGAACGGCGAAACCTTAAATTGGTAGAGGCCATCTGGAGTGACGAAAGCGGTCTTTTCTTGGTCTTGCTCATCGATGGAAACCCCGCAGGGGCGTCTGCGTAAGCAGGCGTTTGGTGTGTTGCGACACCACGGACCCGAGCACATGAGGGTTGGACCCTCCCGCATGAAGCCGTGCGTGGCTTAGCCTTTTCTGGGGAAAGGGTGATCCTGGGGGTTGAGCTGATGCCGGGTGTTCGGACCTTTAAGGCCCCCCGGCGGAGGCAACACACCTCTTCGGACTCTGCTTCACATAGACGGCACCCCTGGGCTGACCCACCCAGGGGAAATCGGCAGTTGCCTTTTCCTGTCCTCCTCTTAAATCTTCGTCTTTCTCTCTCACTTTCAATCTATCCTGTCTTCTTTTCGCTTCCTTTTACTTCCGTTTTTCCAGGCAGCTAGGGTTAACCTTGTGTGGGTAGCCAACCTTGGATATTCCATATTTGGTTATAGTGGTGACGTACGGCTGGCGTCTGTAGGTCTTGTGTTTACAGGCCCTGCAGCGTCCCCTTGTTGGGCTCCATGGTGGGTGGCTGGCGTTGCCGCCGAAAAATTCATGTATACTTATGGCAAGCTCATTCCCCCCACTCCCTGATCGCCGTCTGAAACGAGGGCGCACCGATGAAGTCTTCCAGTTTTTTGGTCGTCAAAGAGAAACTTTTCCCCGATTCCACGTAATTCACTCAGAAAAAACAGACAAATCCGTACGAACCATCTCACCTTTCCTTGTATCAAAGACTTTGACTGATACTTTTGGACCAGGCTATAAAGCATCCAGGATGGCAAGCGGGGATCTCCTCTTGGAACTCCGTGATCTCAAACAATACGAGAAACTGCCCAATTTAGTGTCATTTGAGATGCCCGACTAACAGTAACCCCACACCGTACCATGAATACCACCCGTGGCGTTGTCTCAGATGATGACCTGTTGCAGCTGAGTGAGGCTGAACTCCTTGAGGGTTTCAGTGACCAGAATGTCATCAATGTTAAACGGATTAAAATGAGGCGGGATGGCAAAGAACTCCAGACCAAGCACTTAATACTTACTTTCAATTCAAATGTTCTGCCCGAGTCTATCGAGGCCGGGTACATCAAACTTTGTGTAAGGCCATACATGCCAAATCCTCTGAGATGTTTTAAGTGCCAGCGGTTCGGCCATAGTTCCCAGAACTGCCGAGGCCGCCAAACTTGTGCAAAATGCAGTGCTCCTGAACATTCCTCCGAGTCTTGTGAAAGCTCTCTACATTGTGTTAACTGTGATGGGGACCACGCCGCCTACTCACGGTCGTGCCCATCCTGGAAAAAAGAAAAAGAAATAGTAACTATTAAAGTAAAGGAAAACATAACTTTCAAGGAGGCACGCAGGCGGGTATCGCACCTGCCGAAAACCAGCTTTGCCGAAGTGGTGCGTCAGGGGGCAGCGCCACAACGGCTTCCGGCGGCTGTCTGGCACATGCATAGTGAGCCGGCGGTGACGCCATCCGCCCCCTCGGCGGCTGCAGCTAGCGCTGCTCCGCCATCTCAGAACAAGGGGACATCGACCTCCGGGCTGGTGGCCTCCAAGGTCCCGTCCCTCGAGACGAGGCCTTCACGTCAAACTAACCGCTCGCAAGAGTGTGTGTCCAGCGCGTCGCAAGATGCAATGGACACAACAACCGGCCAGACGGCGCCACCAGCGCCTAAGGAGCGGCGCGATTCTATCGACCGCTCCAAAAAAGAAAAATCTCATGTCACGGCGCCTGGAAAAGGCCCGTGAGCCAACATTGCATTCTTGAACATACAGCATAAAACACTATTCAAATGGACACACAAATCCTACAATGGAATGTGAGAGGACTTCTCCATAACTTCGACGATATCACAGAACTCCTCCATAAATATAAGCCAAAAGTGCTGTGTGTTCAGGAAACGCATTTAAAACCCCAACAAACAAACTTCCTCAGACAATATGGTATCTTCCGGAGGGACCGTGACGACGCTGTCACCCCGTCCGGTGGAGTAGCAATAATAGTGGATAAGTCTGTTGCTTGTCATAACCTTTCTCTTCAGACGGCCCTTGAGGCGGTATCTGTGCGAGCAATTCCCTTTAAAAAATTAGTAACCATCTGTTGCATTTACATACCGCCTCATCACCAACTTAGCAAAACAGAGTTCTACAAGCTGACTGACCAGCTCCCGGAGCCCTATATTATAACCGGTGATTTTAACGCTCACAGTACTTTGTGGGGAGACTCCCGGTGTGATGCCAGGGGTCGACTTATTGAAAAACTTTTTGGTAACATCTGGTGTGTGCCTCTTTAATAAAAAAGAGCCCACGTATTATAATATCCACAATAATTCATATTCTTCTATAGATTTAGCGATTGGCACTGCGAGCCTCCTTCCTTACATAGACTGGAATGTTGTCAAGAACCCATTTGGGAGCGACCACTTTCCTGTAATGCTTAACTTAATACAGGAACATGATAGTCCACTCCACGCCCCCCGTTGGAAAATACCGTCCGCTGATTGGAAAAGTTTTAAAGAGTCAACATACTTATCACAAGATTTTATGAACAATTTTAATATTGAAGACGCAGTAGCGTATTTTACTGGTTTTATAATCGACGCAGCGGAAAAATTCATTCCACAAACAAAAGGTCTCTCAGGTAAAAGACAGGGTCCCCTGGTGGAATGAGGAGTGCAGACTGGCACGAAAGAAACAGAACAGAGCGTGGGGTGTACTCCGTCGCTCCCCGACTGCGTAAAATCTCATAGAATTTAAACTGCCAAAATCACAGGAAAGACGGACGCGGCGACAAGCAAAGAGGGCTAGCTAGGAGAGGTTTCTGTCTGGCCTAACATCTTACACACAAGAGTGTAAAGTATGGAATGGCCTTAGAAGGCTAAAGGGGCAGGAAACCCACCCATTACCGCTTGTCAATGAACAAGGGAACGGCTTGGAGGACCAGGCGAATGCTCTAGGTGAACACGTTGAGCTTGTGTCGAGCTCGACCCAGTACTCCGATTCATTTCTTAAGCACAAACAGATAGCTGAACGCAAGGCACTCGACCGCAAGTGCACAAAGAACAACGCTTATAACCTTCCTTTTAGTATCGCTGAATTAAAAGCTTCTTTGAACATGTGTAAAAGCTCTGCCCCGGGGGCCGACAGAATCATGTATGACATGATTAAAAACCTCCACACAGACACATTAAGGACGCTCCTAGTACTTTTTAATAAAATTTTTACTGCCGGGTACCTTCCAGCTGCATGGAAAGAAGCTGTTGTTATTCCAGTTCTGAAGCAGGGTAAAGATCCCTCCTCTGTAACAAGCTACCGCCCAATAGCGCTTACGAGTTGCCTTTGTAAGCTTTTCGAAAAGATGGTTAATCGCCATCTTCTACATTTTCTGGAATCGAACAAACTGCTTGATGCGTGCCAGTGTGGCTTTAGGGAAGGCCGGTCGACGACTGACCATCTCGTACGCATTGAGGGCATTATTCGTGATGCCTTCATTCATAAACAATTCTTTCTATCGGTATTCCTCGATATGGAAAAAGCATACGATACTACCTGGCGTTACGGAATATTAAGAGACCTTCCGAAATGGGAATCCGTGGAAACATGTTTAGCTTAATTGAAAGCTACCTTTCTAACCGGACATTCCGTGTTAGAATTGGAAACATTTTGTCTAGGCAATTTGTCCAGGAAACTGGAGTGCCTCAGGGTGGCGTCCTTAGTTGCACCCTTTTTATTGTCAAAATGAATTCATTGCGCTCCTGTATTCCGCGAAGTTTATTTTATTGCGCATATGTTGATGACGTGCAGATAGGATTCAAGTCATGTAACCTGTCCATCTGTGAGCGACAAGTTCAGCTAGGCCTGAACAAACTGTCTAAGTGGGCTAATGAGAATGGATTTAAGCTCAATCCCCAAAAGAGCTCCTGTGTCCTGTTTACACGAAAAAGATGCTTGGTCCCAGAGCCCATTATTCAACTCCATGGAGAACGCGTTCCTGTGAATGCAGAACACAAATTCTTAGGCGTCATACTAGATTCAAAGCTTACCTTTATTTCTCACATAAAGCACATTAAAGGTAAATGCCTAAGAACGCTAAATATCCTTAAAATCCTGTCGCACACAACATGGGGTAGTGACAGGAAGTGCCTCATGACTCTGCACAAAAGCCTTATATGGTCGCGGTTAGACTACGGTGCTATAGTCTACCAATCCGCTTCACCCAGCGCTCTGAAGATGCTAGATCCTGTGCACCATCTAGGTATCTGCCTCGCGACCGGTGCCTTCAGAACAAGTCCCATACAGAGCCTGTATGTAGAATCAGATGTGTGGTCTCTTGAACTGCAGAGGACATACTCTAGTTTCTTATACTTTCTGAAAGTAAGTTCCAACTGTGAACATCCATGCAATTCAACGATAAACGATACAACGTCTAGTATACTTTTTCAAAACCGACCTTCAGTGAGACAGCCCTTTTCACTGCGTGTAAGGAAACTGAGTGAGGACATGGGTATTCCGCTCCCTACACATGAAATAATGGCTCCAGCAAAGCCGCTTTCACCATGGCTGTGGCAGGAGATAGTGTGTGACTTATCATTTGAGGAAATCACGAAACACGCTTCAGAAGTACACATTCGTATGCAGTTCCTTGAACTCCAGTGGAAGTGTTCTTGTCCACAATTCTACACAGACGCATCGAAGTCACACTCCGGCGTATCATATGCAGCTGCTGGTCCGTCATTTTCAGAATCCGACGTCCTGCACCCGGAAACCAGCATCTTCACTGCAGAAGCTTATGCAGTGATGGCGGCTGTGAAACATATTAGAAAAACAAATCTCACAAAAGCCATTATATTCACAGACTCCTTAAGTGTAGTGAAAACTTTAAAATCATTACACAAACATAAAAATCCTATAATCAACGACCTTTATGCACTGCTATGCAGAACCTACATGTCAAACCAACATGTTGTATTATGCTGGGTGCCTGGGCACAGAGGCATCGAAGGAAATGTACTAGTAGATGAAATGGCTAAAGCCATGGTAACGAAAGCTAGCAGTTTCTCCATAGCAGTCCCAGCCACAGACCTAAAGCCATTCCTTCGTAAAAAGCTCAGGAGCCATTGGCAACACTTGTGGGATACCGAAACCTTGAATAAGCTGCATGCAATCAAACCCCAGTTAGGGAATTGGTCGCCACTATCAAAATCACGACGATGTGATGTGCTCTTTTGCCGACTGAGAATAGGGCACACCTATGGTACCCATTCTTATCTTTTAACTGGTGCTGAACCTCCTAGCTGTGGTAGATGTGGCGAGAGGCTGACCGTCCTCCACGTCTTGGTGGAGTGTCGGGAAGCGGAACCTGAACGAAAAAAGCATTTTCCTCAAGTTTACCAGCAGTGTATCCCCCTTCATCCCGCACTATTTCTTGGCGCAGAACCACTCTTCGGGTCTAAAGCGGTGCTTAATTTCTTAAACGATGTTGTGTTGCACGTTATTAGCCCAAGAGATTCGTAGCACGCCCTCTCTATAGAGGGTGCAGCTGTGATACTGTAGTACTGTAAGGCACAAGCCTCTGGGCCCTTGCGCTCAAGGGCACTGGTGAAGCAGCTGTGCCTTAGGTTGTCAAATTTTATTGTATTATTCAGACATAGAGTATGTTTTATGATCATAGCCCATATCACTTGTCATTCTCATTATCTTAGTGTCTATATATTTTACGCCATTTACATCGTAGGTTTTAGGCCCCTATACAGCCCATGTGCAATCACCATCTGCCATTTACCACTTCATGGACTGCTTCATACTACCTTTCTTGGCGCTCTTTGGTCATCCCTGGCCCTTGCGCCAATAAAATCCATATATCATCATCATCGACGGAAATCTGCCAATAACCAGATCGAAGGTCAATGGACGAAAAGTATTTGGCACCGTGAAGACAATCAAGAGCGTCGTCGATTCGTGGTAAAGGGTAAACGTCCTTTCTAGTGATTCGGTTTAGGTGGCAGTAATCAACGCAGAAACGCCATGTGCCATCTTTCTTTTTGACGAGGACGACCGGCGACGCCCAAGGACTCGACGAGGGCTCAACAATGCCTTTGGCGAGCATCTTGTTTACTTCTTGCTGAATAACTCGCCGCTCTGCCGTGGACACTCGATACGGTTGGCGGTGAATGGGAACAGCATCACCAGTGTTCATCCCATGCTTAACAAGGGACGTCTGACCAAGTGGGCGATTGTCAGTGTCAGATATGTTGCGGTAGAAAAGCAAAAGGCGATATAGGGTGGCTGCTTGGTCAGGGGCGAGGTCCGGAGCGACCATGGGACGTAATGGGCCGTCGAGGTTCAAGGCATCCTGCGGGTAATCAGGAGGATCTGGAGACGCGTCAGCTGCAAAAGCAGTGACGTGGTTGTTTGTCACTGACCAGAGCGTGGCCACCGCTATGCCTTCAGGTAACACTTGCTTCGTCAAGCCAAAATTGATAATGGCGAGACACATCTGACTAGCGGCAAGGGTAACGATGGAGTGTATCACAGAGATGTCGTGCGCCAGGAGGACATCACGAATAGGTGCGACGACACAGTCGCCATCAGGCACGGTTGCCGTTGAGGCCAATTCGACGATGGTTAGGGCTTTTGGAGGTAACCGAACAAACACTGTAGTGCAGAGAGTGTTCGTTTGTTCGGGGCGAACGTCGGAAAGAAGAGGAAGCTCAAGGCACAGCGTACCGGTGGAACAGTCGATGAGGGCAGAATGCATCGTCAGAAAGTCGAGCCCGAAGATTACGTCATGAGGGCAACTGGTCAGCACGGTGAACAGGACTGGAACTTGGCGGCCAGCAATTCCTACGCGAGCAGTGCACATACCACTAACGGCAACAGTGGTGCCATTGGCGACGCGTACGGCTCGAGTGGGCATAAGAACTTTTTTGAGGCGACGACACAGGTTAGTGCTCATTATGGATGCTTGCGCTCCAGTATCAATCAATGCCGTGAACAGAATACCGTCTACGTCTACTTCAATTAGGTTCGCGTTCGTGAGGAGGGTCAACGGAGGATTTGGACAGGACTAACGTGATGCAGCACTACCTCCAAGAGCTGCATGGCCTAGTTTTCCGTCTGGCGGTTTGGTGAGGAAAAGCGGAGAGGTTGGGGTGACGGGGAGTGACGGCGACCGCCCGGAGGAGTGGCTGTCAGGGGCATCAGAAGTAGGGTACGGACGGCGAGGTGAGTAACGGCGTGCGTCAGCGTATGGGCGAGGAGCAGGGAATGAGCTCCAGTAGGGCAGTATCCAGGTGGTGCGGCAGTGGCGGGATACGTGACCAACTCGGTGGCAGTGGAAGCAGATCGGTTTGTCGTCTGGAGTTCGCCATTCAGCAGGATTGCGTGGTCTGAGAGCGAAATACTGGTCATGAAAGGTTGTGGACATAGGAATGGGTGCCGAATCGGGCCGGGAGACAGAGCAGGCAGTAGGGATGCCAAGGTTTGCAATTTCTTGCCGCACAACTGCTTGTATAACGAAAATAGTGGGGGCCGCTGGGTCAAAGGTACCGTTGAGGGGTCGTGGATGAAGGGGGCCGGACTCATCGCTTCAATCTCACGGCGAACAATACGCGTGATGTTCTCTTGAAATGGTCGTGTGGCAGGAAGAGCGGAGCAAGAAGACGTGGCAGGGGTGTTTGGGAGCCGGGAAAACTGTGGGACGACGCGGCAGCTTTTGGCTACCTCGAAGCGGCGGCATTCTTTGACGATGGCGTCGACAGTATAAACATCGTTATAGACGAGCAAAGTGAAGGCGTCGTCTGCGATGCCCTTTAGGATGTGGCCCACCTTGTCAACCTTGGTCATGTGCTCGTCGATTTCCGGCAAAGCACGAGCACTTCCTATATGTAGGAGACATACGATTCTGTCGACGACTGGGCACGGGTAGCAAGCTCTTTTCGCGCAGCCTGTGAGCGACATGACGGGCTGCCAAATAGGTCGCGAAGCCTCTCTTTGAAAATGTCCCAGCTAGATAGCTCAAGCTCATGGGCACGAAACCAGACACGCGGTGTCCCGTCCAGATAAAAGATCACATTGGCAAGCATGATGGTAGGGTCCCAGTGGTGGCTTCGGCTAACACACTCATACATGCTGAGCCAGTCGTCGACACCAACGCCATTTTGGGCGGAGAATGTCCCAGGATCACAGAGACTAGGAACGGTAACGTACGTTGTGGTTAGCCCCGCAGGTGTAGGTGGCAACGGGGTGTTAGATTCACACCCCGTTGCCATTTAGACCGGTTAGATTCACAGTGCGAGCCCAGCTCGTTCTTCCTCTTCTTTTGTCGAGTGATGGCGCCCATGCGCCTCGTTCAAACAATCAAATACCACACGCGTGTAGCAATATTAAGAGAGCTACGGACGATTACAAGTTACCCTCCTCCCTAGTCATGCTTTTTCTCCTCAACTCTTTGGCCGAGTGACCATCAATAAGCTCTGCCTTCACTACCTTTGCGTCATCATGTGATGTCGGGTCGTCTACTTCAGGTGTCTTGGAGCTAGCAGTCGAAGCCTCTCCAACCTCTCCGCTAGCTGCCTGGTCATCGATCCCCAGCGAGCGCTATCCAAGCAGCGTGCATTGCAAGCGTTCTGTCACAACGCCAAGTGTGTCCAGTATTCCGTTAAATGCAAGTGAGCTGGGCATTTTGACGGATAGATGGAGGCATAAATTAAAGCCCCTCCATACTATACTGCTGTGTGAAGCGGCTTTAGTGTAAACGTGAGTGGCCTGAGTGGCCTGCACAGTGCAGCCACATGGTGGTGCAGAGCTTAAGCAGCCAAACACTGAGCTAATATTGCTGTAACCAAGTGTAAAACGATTTAAACAGTTATAAAGACAATGTGTTCACGATTACGCTGCTGTCGAAAATTTACACCAGCAACAAATAGAATACATTGATAACTGTTATATTACCTATGTGTTTGTTTGAGCTCTGCGCCACCAGGTGGCTGCATCCTGCAGGCCGCTCAAGTTTGCGCCTCCACCCATCTGTCAAAACGACCTGTCCGCCTGCATTTAACGGAATGCCAGACACGAGACTTTTACTCTATTGTGGTATTAATCCTCCGGTGTGAAGTGACGGCCACAATCACGTAGATCGTGGTGCCATTCAGATACCGATAGCCCGATCTCGCAGCTTAACATGTCGCCTATTGCTAGGTTTGCACCCTGCAACACAACAGGGGCAATTCATGGACCTTGCAGAAATAACACAAAAAAAAACTCAAGACCAACACTGACTGCACAGCTTACATCAACACGGAGCACGTAACACGAGCAAACGACACTTGCTATTTGCCGCAAGTGCTTAAGTGTACTGATAAATTGTCATTGTGTATGTTTTTTTCTGTCAAATTTTTTATAGAAACAATTTCACTTACATTCCAATTATGAACAATGGGCTTCTTCGAGTTTCCACTTCTGGCTACCCGCGGGCTGCCAGAGCCAGCCAGAGTGCCTTCATTTTTCTCGGGTTGCTCCGCCCACCGCGTGATGAACTTCCGCCGCGCATTCGTTTTACTCGGGCTGGAAGCTTCTGGCTACCCGCGGGCTGCCAAAACCAGCCAGAACGATTTTGGTCTGGCAGCTCTCTGGAAGTTCTCTGGTTAGCAGACGACAAAAAGAGGCAATGAGCGCTTGCCGCCATCTTTGTGGGGACTTGACGGTGCAACGCGGGTGCTTGAGGACTTTTACCTCGCTCAGCCAACTGGCTTGTGTCGAACGTTAGCACGCGCCGCCTCGGCTGGCGTGCTTTTTTGGACTCGTACTTGTCGGAGCGATTCCCGATGTCGGCGCGGTGCGTGGATCGCTGATTGCATTACTTCTAGCGTTATCTTACTAGGATTCTAACGCACCGTTCCGCCTTGCGAGGTGGTGCTGCACGAGCGGCGGCGAACCATTTGAAGCTTTCTTTCGTTTGTGTCCCGTGAATGCTTCTTCTCGGCCGTGAACAGCGCGCTGTGCTCTCGATCACGCTTGCATGGTATCTTCATCGTGTTTCGCGCAAGTTTTCGAAGTTGTAGATGCTCATTCCCGCACATTGCGGTGCCTTTTTGGGTTCATGTAATTTTCTGGTGGTATCCCTTTTCACATTCCTCGCGTATATGCGGCGATATGTCTTTTTTTCTGCAGTTAGCGTAGGCATTGTAGCTAACCCGTGTTCGCTCCGTCTCTCCGTCATATCTTGGGTGGCAGCTAGAAACCGATGCGTTCTAACTATATATATATATATATATATATATATATATAGGCCGTTGATGTTAAAGGAATGCACTGGCTGAGATGAGTAATGACCACACGTACATTAGCTTTATTATTGCTCTCATGATTGACCAAAACTATTTTTCGTGTGAAGCTTTTCGCGGGTTACAGGCAGCGTGCATTTTCACGCGCCAGCCGCAGCCCCAGCTCCTTCAGCTCAGGAGCAGAATAGGAGCACCATCAGGCGAAACAAACATTCTGAAATCGAATTCAAGCATGTACGAAATTTTATGCATATAAGACGTACCCGATATGCTGCTTTTTCGTGTCTTGTCAAATGATGTCAAATGTCGCCGGTGGCCGACATGATCGCTATACGAGCAGGAATCCTTTTGTTGCGCTGTGCAAGTGAGCTGCACAGTGCGCGTCCTGTGCCGAGTCGCGCGAAATCTCGCAAAAGTTATCGTATTCCTGAATGCAACAATAAATTTCTAAGGTGGCAACGCAGAAGTGAGCCGACTACGCCGTGCACGTGCCACCCACGGCGGTCGCTGCCATGCTGGTAGCATGTTTACATTTCTGCCGCGGCCAGCGCTGTCCCGGCGTTCAATTTTGCAAACTTCAGGCAGCTCCGGATCATCTTGGGATCCCAGCCCATGTGACTTCCTATCAGAACCAGAACTAGCTGGCTGCCAGCGGGCTGTGAGAACTCAGAAAATCGAAGAAGCCCAATGTTTGTTCACCATAAAGTTGGAAATATTATCCATGACTCAACCTGGGTAGCCAATCGGGTAGCTCGCCCAACTAATGTTATGCACGCATGCCAGGTACGTAGATTGTAATGGGGCAGCTGAAAACTCAGGCGAGCGGTGCTGCTACGACCGTTAGCGATGCACATATTGTGACAGAGCAATGAAGAAGACGTTTTGAGAGCACTTGAAGAAGACGAAGCTCGGGACTTCGCGTGCTTACTATGATCTTGTCAGCCGCTGCCAGTCTTGTAAATACACTGTAAATACATTTCTTGCTTCTTTTCCCCGTAACATTTTTGGTGGAGTTTGCGGGCTCAAGCGCAAGACGGATTTACGCAGCGGGCGCTCCTTGGCTGCATCTACCATGCCAGCTAGAGGCGAGGATGCTTCGGGCACGTCGACCCCACGCCAACCGTCATTCTGGCACAACCGCGCGACCCCGGCACCTTTTCCGGCACTGACAACACGGATGTTGAAGACTGGCTTCAACTTTATGAGCGGGTGAGCAAGAGCAACCATTGGAACCAGACCGCCATGCTGGCTAATTTGATATTCTATCTCACGGGAACGGCACGCGTCTGGTTTCAGACCCACGAAGAGGAACTTACCACCTGGGACATTTGTAAACAGAAGCTCACGGATTTGTTTGGCAAGCCTGTTGGACGTCAGCGCGCCACTCAAAAAGACCTCGCTTCACGTGTCCAGACGTGCACTGAGTCCTACCTCACATACATCCAGGACGTGCTCGCTCTGTGCCGCAAAGTGGATCCGAGAATGTCCGAAGCTGATAAGGTCGCACATGTCATTAAGGGCATAGCAGATGACGCCTTTCACCTCCTCGTCTTTAAGAATTCTTCTACTGTACAAGCCATCATTACCGAATGCAGGCGGTTTGAAGAAGCCAAGAGCCGCCGCATTGCCCACCCGTTTCCCCGCCTCCCCAACACGGCTGCTACGTCCTTATAAAACCTTATAATAAATTACACGCTTTACGCAAAGTGCTTAGAGGTGTCAATGATCAGAAGGACCTGCCCTAACGACTCAGTATGTTTGTCCAAAATCGTTAAAATTTTTTCAGGGTCCCTTTAATAGTGCACGAGATGAGACCAATGAAACACCATCGGCGTTAGTCATCGCCAATGAAGGATTTGATAGCTTGAGCTTGACGTCTACTGCCTGTCCTGTTCTGACCAGTTTATGCTTGCTGCCCTGGCTTCGCTGCTCTGGCGATTGAGCAGAGCATGACAGTGCGTCCACTTGGCTTTGTTATTTTTGCAGCCAAATGAACTGTGCATCATTTTGCATATCAAGAGATGTAACCCTCTGCACGCAGGTTGCACATGCGCTATCGATACCATGACAGAAGGTCAACGGCTTGAACATGCATCAAGTGTCCTTATAATTGCATTTGCAATATAACTTCACATCTCTCATAGCATATGAATCTGCTCAAATCAGGGCCTGCAAAACAGAGTCATAGTCCTGAGAACGTTTCAATTTCTGATGTGGTGAACGAAAAGTTATGTTTTGTATTTTGAGTCTTCTGAGCTAAACTGTTCAGAAAGCTTGCACTGTGTAATCCCATACCATGAAGTTTCGACAATTGATTTTGAACACTCTACACTGCATCATTCGCACAGCGTGGCCTGCCCATTGTCTATACAACTCACGTATTCCGAGAATGCTAGTTTCAAGAATCCACGGGGAAACTGTATACCGTAGTAAGCGTAAAGTCTGCTTTCCTTGCGATTTTTTATTGGGGTTGGGCCTTACACGAGCCAGGTTTATAGTTACTCACTAAAGCCTTAAACTTTGCTTTAACTGCTATGCAAAATAATGCAACCACTGGCTGGAATATGAACTCATTTACAGTCGCCAACCAATTTTCGGGACATGTACAGTCCAAATAACCAGCAGTCCAAAAAAAACGAATTATAACAGTAAAATAAATGTTGTTTTTAGAACACCAGCACAGTGGAAACATTGTTTACAGACATTTGTGTAGTGTTGTGTCTCATTAAAATAAAATTTACTTGAAATTTTGTGATGGCCGAAACTTTCGATGCGTTTCGCATTCACCCATCGTGCAACCCTGACATGCGTCATGGATCATCGTGGGGTGCAGATACCGTGCACGCAGCCTTTACTCCTTGACCCTGTCAGTGTGGGACAAGCTGTGCAAAATCAGTTTTGCATTTTATTGGCTTTATGCCCACACGCAAGCTTAAGCTGTTGCATCCAGTAAGCGCACGCACGAATTTGGTAAGCATTCACAGTAGTTGCTGGCTGGTTATTCGCAGACCCAATTTCTGCTTCGGGCAATTCGCCGTCCAGCTCATTCATGTGATCTCCCACCCATTCGCCAATGTGGTCTACTGGTATGAACATTTTAAGGTCGAATTTCCTGCAATGGCTTGTTCCTGTTGCATCCACCGGCTAGGTCTAACCCCAGCACAGCTTCAACTAAGTCAGCGACCAAAGTTGTGCTTTGGTGCGGAGTGTGAGATACGGCAGTGAGGATAATCCCATCATCGGTAGGACAATGGGTATAATCTGGTAGCGGCTTGTGCAAATCAACCGGTCGGACTCTTATTGTAGCTTTCTTTTTTTTCCTCAATATTTTCGCATTGCATAGTTCGACTGCAGGTCTTGCATGAGGGCGAGCTTTACCCAAATAAATACGGTACACCAACTAGTATCACAATGCATGTGAGAGAGAATGTTTGATGATAACTGGACAGATTAGCCAAGCGACAAGCTTTGCCTGCTACTCCAGGTCTAATCGAGCATGAGGAATGAAAATAGTGAGAAAAAACACATGCAAGTCCAAGAATATGGGCAACAGGTAGTACCATGGAATGAACAAATCAGAAAGTGGAGCTGTGGCATTAAACAAAATAATTGTTATCTATTATTGTCCTCCTGGTGGTGAAGGGGCACATCCTGTAGGACAGTACTGGAAACAGAGCGATCAGTAGTAATTGCTTGGACACTCCAGGTGCATTTTTGCCGTTGCTGTCTCTATGCAGTCCTGAATGAAGTTTAAGTGTGGGGAGAATGATGGCCTGTGCACAGTATGTTGATAAAGTTGCAGAGTGGAGCTCTCCATTCCATTTCCGCTCCATTGAGAATGGAGATCCCGTAATTTATTTCCTTTTAACTCATTGGAATGGTGAGGGTTCATCCATTTCCGCTCTTCCAATTCCAGTAAATGACACACTTTCTCTATAATTGTTAACTGCTTGCGTGGCGAGTAACTAAAAACATTTGTTAAGTCTTGCCAACATTACAAATAATGTTGCATACTCTTCTTTCTTTTTTTCGTACAGACTTATACAGTACTTATTCAGTACCTTTGATGACTAGCATAAGGAACGCATCGGTATTTTTTGCAGGACTGTCTTTATTGTTTCACAATAACCAGTATATAAACGGGCACCATTCTTTCCAGCACACCTCTCCTGACTGCCTGCTATCACGCTTTCTAGATACTCGACAATACCTGCCGTAGTTGCTTAGTGGCTAGGGTGTTGTGCTGCTGAGCACGAGGTCGCGGGACAAAATCCCGGCCACGGCGGCTCCATTTCGGTGGGGGCGAAATCTAGAAATGCCCACATATCGTGCATTGAGTGCACGTTAAAGAACCCCAGGTGGTCAAAATTAATCCGGAGTCCCCCACTGCAGTGTTCCTCTTAATCAGGTGTTGGTTTTGGCACGTAAAACTGCAGAACTTAATTTTTTACGTACTCGACAGTATGTGAAAAAACTTGGTTTTCGTTCCAAATTACCATGGACTCGCGCAGGGTGCATTCATTTGCGATGTCATTTCTGGCCCCCATTCTTGTGTTGTAGATTAAGTGTGATCTTGCTGAATCTAATCATTTCTTACAACTCTGAAGTTGTGTCTTAGTGCACTTAAACCTTGTAACAGAAAAAAATTGACGGATATTTGAAAGGGTAGAATGTGTAAAACAGAGTTCGTCTTAAAGGGAGTCCACTGTGCTTGGAATGCGTCTTCCGTTTGTCATTCTGTAGCTAAACACTGAAACCATCTGTTTGTGTTTTTTTTTGTTACAGTGATAATAGGTGCATAAAAAGTGCGTTGGTGGGAATGTATTCAAAAAGTCCACTGTTGGTTATTTTCACATGCTATAAAGCAAGAGTGACACCTGCAAATTGAAGGTGTGCATGATTGAGAAGTTTTTGTTGGTCTGTTTGTTGTTTGTTTGTTTGTTTGTGCTCACATTTGTGCTGCATTTGCTGTGGCCTAGCTCTCATCTTGGTTCTTCCAACTTCTCTGCCTTTTCCAGGAGATCTTCGTGTATGCTGAAAAGTCAATGCCACCTGGCTATGTGCTGGAAAAGCTGGATGCATATTTTCCACAGCCCACGGAATCTACCGGGACGGAGTTTGCTCAGACCTACTCTCTCAGGGTAGGAGGAGATCGATTATGTCTGTACACATGAATGCTTCTAGTCTGGCTGTTGTAGATGGCCTGCAGCCATGGAGAAAGGAAAGCTTGGCAGGGAGTGCCGTGGGGGACCATCTTGAAGCCTAGTTGTAAACAATAATAAGGTGGAATCACGGGAAATGCACCCAAGCTTGTGATAGCATGCGGTGTCTTCTAGTTGCCCTGCATGGCTGCGCATGGTTCATTGCTTGCTTGTCTGTTGCACCACTCAGAAGTTGTAATGGAAGAGAGCTAGCAGCACAGACTTGAGAAAACGACAGCGATTCCAGCAGCCGGAGGTACTGAAACCTACCACTAACCAAACTTGCTGTTCTCAGGATTCAACAGGCCAGGTGCGCATTTGGCAAATGAAACTAGGGGGAGAACATCGTCAGAGGGGGTTGCATTGCGAATGCAGACTGCCCAATCTTATGGGCCTTCCTAAGTGTTTTTTTCTTTCCTCCATGCCCGTAGCCAAGAACAGTCACAGCTCATCTTTGATAGCCACCGCAATGCAGTCGCCAAGCAATAATTGGGGCATACTTGATTATTCGGACAACTACGCGGCACCGTCACTAGCCCCATAGATGTAACGTAGAGTAAAACCTCATTCATTCAAAGTCCAGTGGGCTACGAAAAGTTTTCCATTGAAGCAGATTTTCAAATTGCCCGAAAAGAAGAAAAACAGAAAAGGGCAAATTACAAGACTATGTCTTGTTTATGGAAACCAAAAAAGATCACGACGGTTACGAGTGTGTAGTGCGAATATTTAAGCGTGAGCTAGCTGTGGTGCGGGCTAATAGGATACAACTTTGAAAAAAAAAAGCAACCCGCCGCGGTGGCTCAGCTAAGGCGTTGCGCTGCTGAGCACGAGGTCGCGGGATCGAATCCCAGCCGCGGCGGCCGCATTTCTATGGAAGCGAAAATCCCAAAACGCCCATGTGCTTGCGTTGTAGTGCACGTAAAAGAACCCCAGGTGGTCAAAATTAATCCATAGCCCTCCACCACAGCGTGCCTCATAATCAGAACTGGTTTTGGCATGGAAAACCCCAGAAAGAAAATGTTTATTTTTCGTGCAGGTAGACTACTTGAAATAATCATTGAAGGAGGATTGCTTGGTACGATAGTCTGCTGCACTAATGGTCACGTTCTCAAGCCCGCAAATCATGCACAGTATTTGTCACCGCTGCTACACTCAACAATGGTGCGGATGTCGTTCAGAGAATCGATCAGATTGACTAAAGCACGCGCCTGTGTGGGCTTGTTGTCCCCACCATCGCCTACTGGCACACTGTTGGTAGCTTCGTCTATTTCATTCGTCATATTTAAGTAGTCTACGAAGTCTTGCCCCTCACTCCTCTTGGCTGCAGTTGGTGAAACGGGCGCACATCACTTCCCTTATCGTCTTGACTGGAAGAGTCGTCATCTATAATACACAGATCACACCGAAGTGGCAAGCACAATCATTGATCGTTGAAATCTGATCCACAGGTCAAGTGCGAAGCCTATTTATTAGGCTTGTGCGAATAGTGCTTTTTTGGTTCGAAGCGAATAGTAATTCTTCTCAAATAATTTCGAAGCGAATACTTCGAATAGTAGAAAGTAAAGAAAAAAAAAGTCTGGGATTTATTCAAGGAAAGTAAACAACTTGGTTATTTACGAAAATCTACAAATTTTGGTGCAAAAACACTACCTGTTTCACATGCTGGGGTTTGAGGTGCTTCCTTCTGCAGCTTACAACGAATCCTGCAGTGGAAAAAAGCCTTTCACTTCTTGTCTGGGTGTCTGTTATCGAAAGATACCTACGGGCAGCTGCAACCAGGGTTGGGTAAAGGTGACAGCCCTTGCCGGGAAAGAAGGGGGGGCCTTCAAGTACCCAGCAACCTCATCCGAGATTGTACGGCTTGACTGATGATGTGCACGCGAACTGAAGTGTGTAAAAGCACTCCACACAGAGTCCCCTGATGGGTCTGCAGAGCAGGTGCTTTTCTCACTTGTTGCTGTACCATGTTGATCAACTGGCACAGTCTCGTCTGCTGCCGTTGTGAGTAGAGTGAAGGCCCATTGCTAACATAACAGACATCTTTGTATCTAGGATCGACCTACATTGCCAATGCAGGAAGTCATGACATCTTGATATCAGCGAACCTCGTCTTGATGCTACGCAAAAGGCTTGAGGCAAGCAATGCTGCCTCACCACCTTTGGAAACATGTTCAGCTAGAACCACCTTGGTACACTGCGTTCAAGTTTGGAACTGCGTCAGATTCTGAAAGTTCTACAGTGATGAACGTACGGAGCTCCACGAGCCTGGCCATCATGGCATGCTCACTGTTCCATCGTGTCGGGACGTCTTTTATAACCTCGAGAGGGTCCATCTGCATGTCTTTCTGTATTTCCTGAAGTCGTCCTCGGGCCTTGGCACTCCGTTTGTATCTAGCCACAATCGCTATGGCTTTAGCACAGAGCTGCAAAAACCCTGACACTTCTCTTTTGGCATCACTGACACACAACTGAAGGGTATGTCCGAAACCCTGCACACCATTCCAGGACGACCGCGCTACTGCAGAAGTCAAGTTCCTTCCATTATCTGTAACGACGAAGATCGGCACAGTATCATGGGCTGGAAGTTCCCACTCCTCGATGCCACCTGCGATAAATAGCTCCAGGTTTGCTGCAGTGTGAGAGTGCAAGCAAATGCATGCACGTGTTGCACGAAGTCACTGTCCTTGACGTGGCAAGTAGATAGAAAACGGGATAACTTCTTAAACTGTAGAAGGGAAGCATCCCATTCGATCAATGAGAAGATTAGAAGAAAGGGGACCCAATGGTTGTCAGAAGTAAACAAAAAGGATAGAAAAGCAGCGAATAAATTTTGGAAACATCTCAACTCCTTGAGTAATAAGACTAGCCTAGAGCAGAGGTTTATAGTTACAGCTCAAGGTGTTCGGCTAGAAGGAGATAAGGCAGTGGAACATATAAGAACAATGATGACAAAAAAGTTTAAAGAACGAAACATAGCATGTGCTCAATCAGGTGAGGATAGACTGGTTATTGCAGTGGCTCCACTTGAACAAACCGAGTGGGAAAAGGCAGAGAAGAGGGTTCCTAGTAGTACGTCAACTGGTCCTGATGGCATCCCAATTATGTTAATAAAGACATTGGGCCCAAAATCTAAGAAAGCATTAAGAGAGGCAGTGAGCAAAATGATAATGGATGGTAAAGCCCCCGACGGGTCGAGACTGAGCAGGATGAGCATGATGTATAAGAGAAAGGGGGACAAAGCCGACATAAACAACTACCGTCCCATAACAGTGACGTCAGTGGTTTACAGGGTGGTGATGCAGATTATAAAGGACAGACTGCAGGCATGGGTGGAGGGCGAGGAGGTGCTGGGGGGAACTACAAAATGGGTTCCGGAAACAAAGAAGGTTAGAAGATAATCTGTTCTCATTGACGCAGTGTAAATTGAAATAGCAGAAAAGAAACACAGGCCCCTATGGCTCGAATTTCTGGATATAAAGGGAGCCTATGACAGTGTAATCCAAAAGGATTTGTGGGTCATACTGGGCACTCTAGATGTGGAAGATGGAGTAAGTAATCCTTTAAAAGATATCTATAAAAGTAACAAGGTGCTTATAAAATGGCAAAACAAGGTACCTGAGCCTATAGAGATACAGCAGGGGCTTAGGCAGGGATGCCCTCTGTCACCTTTGTTGTTCATGCCGTATTTACAAAGATTAGAGAAAAAAATTAGAGAGGAGCAGACTTGGCTTCAACCTTTCCTTTTCCAAGCAAGGAGAATGGATTAAACAGTCATTACCAGGACTGATGTACGTGGATGACATTGCACTTATATCTGACAGCAAGAAAGACTTGCAGGGCTTAATGGACATCTGTCTTAAAGCGGGAGATAGCTTAGGTTTGAAGTTTAGTAAAGAAAAATCGGCAGTCATGATTTTTAATGATAATCTGGGGAGCGAGCATAGGATACAGGAGTTTACGCTGGAGGTAGTGGATAAGTACAAATATCTTGGAGTGTGGATAAACAATGGGGATGATTACCTAACGGAACATGAAAAATATGTAATGACTAAAGGTACAGGAATGCAGCTGTGATGGAAAATAGGGCCCTGTGGAATTACAATAAGTACAAAGTGGTGAGAGGGATTTGGAAAGGGGTGATGGTCTCTAGTTTGACTTTCGGCAATGCGATCCTCTGCATGAGATCAGAGGTTCGAGCAAGGTTGGAAGTTAAGCAGCGAGAGGTAGGTAGGCTTGCTTTAGGAGCACACGGAAATACACCAAATCAGGGGGTACAGGGCGACATGGGATGGACGTCATGCGGGGTCAGGGAAGCCAGCAGCAAGATAGAATTTTAGGAGCAATTGAGAGAAATGGCAGAAAAGCGGTAGGCAAGGTGAGTTTTCAGTTATTTGTACATGAGGAATGTTGACACTGAATGGAAGAAGCGGACCAGAAAATTGTCAATCAAATATTTGGACTGCAGGAGGGGTGCAAACCAGGAAACAGTGGTTAAAAAAAATGTTAAACAGAGAGGGGTCTGTGAAAAACAGGAATGCAGATGAAATCAGCACTGGGAACATACAGAACTTTCAAGCAAGAAATTGCCAAAGAAAATATCTATTTATAATTCTAGGGAAGGCTCTTTGTTGTTTGAAGCCAGGACGGGAGTATTGCGGATTAAGATGTACCGAGTCAAGTACCAAGGTATAGACACGTTGTGCGGTGCGTGTGGAGAGGAAGCGGAAATGGCTGAACACCTCATACTTTTCTATAAAGGGCTTAACCGTACAGTGCAAATTAATGGGTCTGATTTTTTCAAAGCATTGGGGTTTAGGGACAGTGAAGGCAAAATAGACTTTAAGCGGGTAGAAATAACCAAACGGAGGTTATCTGATTGGTGGCTAAAATCAAGGCAGGGGTGAAATTTCACCCACCACAAAGTACAAAATATGTTAATAGTCACGGCTAGGTGGCATATGCCACCGCCCGATTTAAAGGGTTCAGCCTCATCCATCCATCCATCCAGTTTGAGTTGTTTTGCTTGTTTTTTTATTGTTTTTTTTTGGGGGGGGGGCTGTCGTCACTCTTCAAGCGCGTGAATTTCGTTGCTCTTGCGCCACGAATAAGTTGTCCGGTAAGCGCAAAAAATAACTTCTTGCACTCCAGTAATGCAGTTAAATCAATTGTAGACAGGCTTGGCATGAGAGTGAGCCATCGTTTTCAGCTACCTGCAATTATGCGGAACGTAGTGATTGAAGACGTCCAGCACTACTACAGAAATGGCATGACATACCTGTTCTTTCGGGTAATACTGTGCAGACAGCTGATCAATGGGAGAAGCTTTCGCAAGGGTCGGTGCAGTCTAGTATATCACAAGTGAGGAAGCAAGAACTGCTGGTTGAATTATGACCGTGGTGCTAACAGACGTTTGGTTCAATGGGCAAGGGCACTACCCGTGCGGCACCACTATGCGCAAAAGGTGCCAGTGGTTCTAAACTACTTCGCAGGAAACATGCACAATACTTGTGTGTAAGGCCTGCCAAGTGCCTCTTTGCATTGCTTGCTTTCAACCCTTCCATAAGAAACTGTAATCACCTCACAGCCTGAAACGATGAAGCCCAAAGTGTACAGAGGAACAACGTGTCTCACTTTCGCTCATGGACTCAAGTTATCTGTGGGACAAGTACGTGTTGTCCCGCAGATTTTTCTGATAGTATTCTTGTACAGGAAGAAGAAGAACGTAAACTTTATTATCACATGAATCAGATTTGAATCCGGCGTCTTTTTAGTGGGTCTGGGCACCCGCCGTGGATGCGGTTCCGAGACCTTCTCTCGAAGCGGCTTCCTCGGCTTGCTGGACGGCCCAGAGTTGTACTGTCAGGTTCGAGCTGAGCAGTGCAGTCTTCCAACGCGAGCGGAAGCTGGCAGTGGAAGAGACGGAGGTGTCGGCACTGCCTGAATTGTTTGTTATGTCCTGACATTCCCATAACATGTGAATAAGTGTGGCAACCTCACCACAGGAAAGGTATAGCTGAATCTATGAGTAGATTTCTCGCACCGGACAGAGGGTTAAGGCGAGCAGTTGTGCTTGTGAATACGATCGTATGGCATCGACTCTTATTTCCATCCTCTCGATCAACGCGAGTTTACGACATGCCAATTGCTGAATACGGGACAGGCGTAAGTGAGAGAGACACAAATTACGATGTTGTCTGCGACTAAATCTTATGCAATCGTACACATACCCGTTCTGTATGTTTAAAGACGATGGCAGTTGTACTTCAGCGAAAGCATGTTAAAGGGCCCCTCACCAGGTCGGGCCATTTTGAGCTGACAAGCGCAGTGCATACAGTGCGCGCTAACTATCGTGTCTGCTAAGTATTACACCACTACACGACGCGGAAAGAGGGTAAATTTCAAACTAAACACCATTGCCTTTCTTCGCACAAGCGCGCCTACGTGGATCGCAGTGCTGCGACGTCGCTCGTAGTGATTTGCGACTTAATTCGAGAATTATTCAAGAAAACATCAGGTATTTGTTTTATCTGTTACTTCAATAGAAAGAATAAAGTTTAGAGAAATAATAAAACATACAAATCGAATGTCTGCGTGTTTTTGTTTTGCTTCATACCGTAGCAAGAGAGATGTACAGTACTGCCATTTTGCCTGCCTGCTTGTTCCCACGTGGTGCAGTCATGCGCGTAGACAGTGTAACTGTTTTCTACCCTGTTTGAGTGCTCGATCATGGTCTTTCATACGCTTGGGTCTACCTCAGGGTTCATGTTTCATGTACTTATACCACTAGTCTGGTGCTCGTAAACATGGCGTATTCAGCATCTGCCTGGACATGAAGCACTGCACCTTGCCTGGTTGCAGTGCCTTGGCCTTCCGGCCACGAAGTTTGCACTCGTTTGTAGTGGTCACTTCGCGCCAGTGGATTATACCAACACCTATTATACCCACGATCCGCGGATGCAACAGGAAATGGGCATTGCGTTCAAACCTGCGCTGCGCCCAGGAATGCTACCAACAGTCTTCGTTCCAAACATGGCGGTAACTGGCGCATTTTCGTGCTCAATTGGCATTCTATGCCCGCTTTAGTAGTGAATGTACGTGTTAACAGAGTACCATTTACTTTGCAGTATCGGTTGCCTCGCGCGTGCAGTGGGTTTTTAATGTCTCATTTGTTAAATGAAGCAGCAGCCGCAGGCATGTACGTTTAAACAAACTTAAACTCTACTGCCGAGTACCGTTCTTGAAATACGACCTATGTCTTTTGTTTAGTAAATGAGCTAACCGAGTAAATTTTGCCACTGCCTTATATCGGCCATGACCTGCATGCATTTTTTTTGCAAGTTTCATTTATTAAATTGGGCAGCAGAAAATATATGTTGATTAAACAAAAATGCAGGTGTATCACCGTGCACTGCACTTAAAAAACCGTCATAAAAAATATAGGCTACCAATGGCATCCTCATATGCCGAAAATACTGATTAGAGAAATAAATTTTTCTGTGAGCATTTGCCTCAAGGCATAAAGGGATTTAAAAAAGATTTAAAAAGAAGTAAACACTTGTACCTCGGCGCATTGTGCAGGAACTGCAACAATGTCTCTATAATGCAGTAATGAGTGGAAGTACAGTGCACTACATGCACCATTATTTTTCATTTCCAGCTTTGCAACCTGTGCCAACACCATGCAGCAGTGCTCCTGAAGAATCACAAACAGTAAATGTCACATCATATCTGAATGCAATGAGTGATTGTAGTAATGTCGACATCTTTGCAGGGCGAGACGTGCAGATATCGCCGAGCACTGCTGCGGTGCACAGCCAGCATCCAGACGACTCAGGATGAGTGTAGCCGTCCTACGACATCCGAGGCTGGCACGCTAACCTTTTACAATCCTGCACACTGCTGCTACCCAGACACCACAGCAGCATAGTTCTGGAAGAAATGCTGGTGAGCATGGGCTGACGCACTGCTGCGAACTAATTCCAGTTTTTTTTTTTGCGAGTTCGATATATGCGGGTTTGACTGTATATTTATCTCAACATGAAATGCCACCCATATATATCGAGCAGTTCGATATAGAACGTTTAAAAAATTTGACTATGTAAAAAACGCACTTCATTAAAAAAGTGTTCTTTATTTCCTAAATACATGTGCGGCGGGAATATTACTGCAAGAAATAGTTGCCGATCTTCTGCTTTGTCATTTTTAAAGCATTGTTTAGCATACACTTTTCAACATTATCGAGTGACTCGGAAAAGCCGAAGCCACAGCCTTTCATGGACGCGCAGTGGCAGTGAACAACGCTCAGTGCATGAAGTGCATCGGAACACGTGGGCGGGTCGGAACTGGTTGGGTTCTTGCAGTTACTGTCGCCGGCAAGATCCCTAGCCAGATCGGCAATGATGTCTTCGTCAGCGAGCTCTCCAGTGGTCGCAACTTGGTTGTCGACGGTGACTAAGTCTCGCTGCAGTCCCATCACAAACGGCACCAGGGAACTCAGACAGCTGGCTAAACAAATCATCAAGTTCCTCAATTGGTTCATCACAATTTTCAGATGAGCTTGCGCCAGCTTCGCCAGAAACACTGAGTCCACAATGACGGAAGCGATTCTGAATTGTTTTTTTGTTGACGTCATTCCATGATGCATTCAGCATAGTTACTGCGCATCATTCCATGATGCATTCAACATAGTTACTGCGCCCAGGAGGTCAATTTTCAACTCCCAGCCAGTGCGAAGATTTAGCAAAAGCCGTTGCACAAGGCGCTTTCTATAGCCTGCCTTCAGTGCACGAATGATGCCTTGGTCTAAGGGCTGCAGCACTGAGGTTGTGTTCTGAGGCAGGAAACAAAGCTGACGCTTACCTTACAATGATGGGCAGAGCATTTATGAACGAGTAAGCAGAGTTTTCTGCCTTCGCTTACCAGGTCATCGTCTGTACTCGGTAGGTGCCGGTAGCACCTGGTCTCTTGTCCGCCTTACGTTGGCCTTATTTTTCAGTATCGTACTCAGCGTACTTCTTGGGATGCTGTATGCTGCGGCGACATCCGACTTCTTTTCTCCGCATTCAACTCTTCTGATGATTTCCTCCTTTGCGGATATTAGCAGGTTCTGCCGTTTCACGGCAGCCATCTCTTACGGAGCGGACGAGCGCTGCGTTCCAAGGATGCGACTACGCACACAATCTTGCAACTTCACGAACGACAGAGCACTGAGCAATCGAGCCTATCGCATGCAGGCACAAGGGGCCGTGAGAGAGAGAGAGAGTAGTCGAACCACTTTTTGTAGGCGGTGGCTGTCCGAGGGAGCTAAAGCAGCGCCTCAGGCGCGCAGTTAGGCTAAACCACTTTGTCTGGGGGGGTGAGGAGGGGTAATGACGGCTCGCCGGTCGCGTGTACGGTGCTCGCCATGCGGGACAGCCAATTTCTGGGGTAGTTTTTCGCTGCTTGAAGTTCGATTATCGATAGCGGCTGCTATTTTTGTTCGATGTAACCGTACATTTGCTGTATATTCTTATTGTAACATTACGGTGTTAAAAAATGTTCGATATACGAGGTAATTCGATGTAAACGGGTTCGATATAGTCGGGTTCGACTGTATCTATACATAGCCTTGTGAACACTCAAGTGTAGATAAATTCCGGTAGAACTAACATTATCTTTGTAAGCATCCTTCTGCATACAATGTTTTGTAGTACTGCACACATATATATGCACGCATTACATACTTACATGTGTGCATGTGTGTTTTTAACAATAGTTGCTGTTGCCTCAAAACATGACTCATACTCACAATAGTTTTCATTAAATCTCCATACCTTCTTTTTCAGTCCGATTTTCTGCCGGGTATCCAGCCTTGTAAATATTGAATGCAGATCCAACACACATGTTCTAATCAATATCAAGCTAAGGTTTGTTTATTGGTAATGCCTATTTGATGCTATGCAAAAATAGTTTGATTTGGTTCGAAGAGTTTTATCTAGTAATCATAGTGGGACATGCCCATTCTAGAAGATTGACCAATAATGGTCACACATGTACAGGCTCCAGCCGAGTGGCTAAATTAAAGAAATTAAGCAAGCCAAAGAATCCGTAAATATATTTCACCATTCCATTAACAGGTCTGTGTTTTACAGATACCTCGGAGATGACATATGTATAGATCGTATGTACCAAGACATTTTTTTTTTGTTACACAGAATAGAGGTGGGCATACTTGGTCAACATACAAGGGAATTATATATAAGCCATTTTGCTGGTACTTCCACGAATGATTTTGAGACAATACAACAATGTATACAAAGTGACAATTTGTTATGTGTAACTGTGTGTTACTATTTGTTTAAATAGTTATATGTTTGCAAGATGTGTGGACTCGTATATTTCTGTGAAGACATGCCATGTATACAGTGCTCATTTCTGTGTAAATGTTCTCGCCTTGGTGGTATTGTGTTGCCATTGTGATTTGCAATGTTAGTGTCGTCTATTGTTGGACTAAAGTTTTTTCTTAAACAAATGACGAGAAACTGAGAAACCGTAAAGTGGGTAAAAGAGCCAAAGAAACCTATCGCTTTAAAAATGAAATAGGGGCATGACATATGTCCTGCAAATGACTATTTATGTGGGAAGAAAAAGGAGGAGGCAGAGCAGTTACCCAGTTTTAGACCGACTGACTATCCTATGCTAGGGTATAATGAATGGAACAAAATAAGAGGAGACAGGTGAAATTAAACAAGAACTGCTCAGACATTAGAAAAGTAAACGGGGTTTTTGCAAACAGCTCCCGAGTTCCAATATAGGACAGGTGCTTTCTGTGTGATAACGCAATACATCACTGCAGCCACGCAGGTGGACTTTGTTCGAGTCCAGACCTCAGCAGGTGTGCAGACCGACAGCTGCGAGGTATCCCTGCCACCAGCAACACCCGAACGATCGGATGATGTTTATGCTTGGCTGCGGGTACTTCGGGCTCAAGCTTCTTCAACACCAGTGCAGAGGGCCTTATTTGTGGATGTTGATGAGTCAGAAGAAATGGAGCTTGACTGCAGCTATAGGCCTTTAGCAGCATTGCTCGACACCACTAGCACAAGGTATATTTTACTCAATCAGTCTTGTTCACAGTTATTGCTTCAGCACAGCACTGTGCTCCAATCTTGCACATAAATAACACAACTAATGTATTTGTTACATATGCAATACACCAGAAAATATACAAAACTGCATGACAGCATAGAAAACTAGACAAAAGAAGCATACAAATGTTCTCCTAAACTTATCCGAAAATAAGTGATCTATAATGAGCCTCTTTTCTGATTTCTTGTACAGTAAAACCTCGATAATTCGAAGGTCACCGGACCGCGAAAATTTTTCGAATTAAGCGGATTTTCGAATTAACCGAAATGAATAATAAAAAAAAGAAAACAAGCAAGAACTTGCCACAAAAAGAAATCACCTTTATTTTCCATGTCCGAGAAAAATTACTCAATGTAATCACCAATGCGGGATTACTTGGCGCACTGGTTCGCCGCCCCTAGTGCCATGCTCTCCAGCTGGCTCAAAAAACGTAGCATACAAATATCACCCGCACTACACTCAACTAAGTTGCGGACGATGTTCACGGAATCGATAACTGCCGCGAAAGCGGGCGTGGTGGTGCTTGACTCCATAAATTTGGATTTGCTGGATATTCCGGACTTCAAAAATGCACCATCAGGGTTGCCATTGAGTTCATGCATTTTCGCACCCAATTTTTCGGACGAATTGAGACCCCAAAGTTCGTATTTGCGGACAAAATTGCTCTTTCCAAGCCGCGCTACCCAATCTTGGAGGCCGCCATGTTGGATTTTGCACTGGCTTGGATTCCAGTGGCTCGCTGTATAGCCTCCAAGATTTGAATGCGCGCTATCAACAGAGACCTCGCGCAATCCTCCAGTCTCGGAGGCCATGCCCGCTCTTCCTTGGCTGACAAAACGCTCCAGAGTACTGCACTTTTTCTTTTTTCTTAGTATATGCGCTCAGCACTATCGTTGTAACCATTTATTGTGGGATGTTTTTTTATTGCGACAGCAATTATATGGACACTTCAAGCGGATTTTCGCCGTCGGCGTCGCCGCCCTGAGGATCCATACAAAGTCCAAGGGCGATACAAATCAGCGCCGCGCGCCTGCCGTATGTGCGAGTGACAGCGCGCGGGGGACGCGCGCTTTCATGGAGAGCAACGCACGGCGGAGCGTAAACGCGACTTCCTCCCTCGTGCGAAAGGCCGTGGGGGGTATGGGAGGGGGGGAGGGGGCGACTTCTACGCTTCTAACAACTGCGTACTTAGCGCCGGAGCAGTTTCTCGCGCGCACCGTATCTTGAAAGCGATCTCTAGACGGCTCTGACCTTTTGTATGCGCTGTGCTCTCGCCGCTCAGTTTCCGTTGAAGCGATAGACCGCACGAACCTTCGCTCGCTGCGGCGGTCGCGCTCGCTCGTGCGCGCTGACACCACACGTGTTAATTCAGTGAGTTTTTTGTTTCTCAAGTTTCGGTTGCAATTTTGAACGTCGCGTGTACACTGAGCGGGTGTCTCGGAGACCCATGTCTCAGTGATCGGCGCTACCTCCTGTACCTTCGCGAGAGCTAAGCGGTGCGAAGCTCGTTTCTTGGATCTCCATGGCGAACTCCGTTGGCGGAGATCGCCAACGCGGTGACGTTCGTGTCGACTGTACACGGAGACGACGTCATTGCTGCACAAATCCAAGCAAGTCGATTCCCTCCAAGCGTAGTATGAGGCAGGGCATTATTAGAGATTTTTTTTTAAGCCACACTAATAACTTTTTTTTTCGGCCGAACGAGTTTTCCAGACTATTTTTCAGTCCCCACGAGCTCGGAAAATCGGTTGGCGACCGTACGGAGCGCCCTAACCGAACCGCCGCACGTTGCTACTAGCCGGAAACTTCGAATTATTCGAATTGAGCCGCGCGGGCCATTCAAATTATCCGGTAGAATTTGCATTGAGAATGACGGGACCGTTCAAATTCTTCGAATTAACTGAAATTTTGAATTAACCGAGTTCGAATTATCGAGGTTTTACTGTATTTGTGTTTTGGAGGCATGATATCCTGTCAGGACGGTGTAATCTACTGGCACTATTTTAGCTTGACCTTGTGGTTTTGCTTATAGTGTAGGGCATGTCATGTGCAACAGCAAAAGGTAAGAAGTTCCAAAAGTGTCGGAACTTTGTACCGAACATGTACATCCCATTCACGTATCTATCTATGCCTGTGTACACGGTAGCACCAGCAGTCCAAGACAAAAAGAAACATAACACTACTGATAGCTTGAGCAGCATTTATATCTTCATGCAACAGTACCATGCAATAAGACTTGAAATACACCCTATGGGTGCATAAAGGTGTCGAATGCTTTACAAATGAGATGCAGAAAGCACTTGTGAAACTTCAAGCAGCAGGCTGTAAATTGTCATGGCTTATGCAAAATAAATATGCTGATGAATAAACAGTACCACCGTCAAGCGCAAGAAACACTAAGCCAATGTGGCAGCAATAAAATTTGAAGAAAACACAGATGGTGGGTCTAATTCTGAAGATGACAAGCAGATGTCCTAGCACAATAAAATGCAGCATCCAAAGAATGCGCCAGAAAAACACAGGAATGAAGTACTAGAATGAAAGCATACATAATCACAGCAAGTACATTTCAGAAAATCAAAGTACTAGGCCATAACGCACATGGGACACCCTACTGCCAACTGAGTCAGTGGTGTCACAAAAATTTTTGCATCATATTCAATATTCACTATGTGTTGCTATTAGGTTGCTTGTCACAGGCTAGGCCTCTGACATAACAGGGCATGTGTTTAATTATGTGGCTTTTGCGCAAGTTAGTTAGATACATCAGAGGGGGTCATAGCGCTAAAAGACACGGACAAGAATGAGAGAACAAGACGAGCGCTCTTCTTGTTCTCTCATTCTTGTCCGTGTCTTCTAGAGCTATGACCCCCTCTGATGAGGGCATGTATTACACAGCCCTTAATAAAAAAGTAAAGCACATATTTCAATAACCTTCTCTTTCAAAACATCATGCGTTTCTGTATGCCAAGTGTGATACTTTTAATATGCAGCAACTGCCCCGATGTGGTCGACATGTTACTGCCTACCACAACCAGTGATGCCTCGGAGCCAGCCACAGCACTGACATCCACAAGCAACGGCCAGGCAGAGCCTGCTGCAGAGCCTTGCAGTGAACGCAAGTTCATTGTTTTTGAAAGCTGCTTACAGCAGCTTTTATCACCCACCTGCACTGTGTGCCATATGCCTTGGTGTAAGCAGCTCTCTGTAGTTGGCTCAATGGTTTCAAGTAGCAGCAGCTGCAGTAACTCCTAGAACACAGCAATGTGGAGGAGCCAGCCTCTCATCGGCGGCAAACCAGCAGGCAATATCCTAATGGCAGCTGGCCTGCTATTGTCTGGATGTCCAGTGGCCACAGTACTGTGATGGCTGCGGTCCATTAATGTGCAGGCTATCAGTTACCAGTGCTTGTTCATCTATTAGAAGCTGTACAGTCGAGTGCAAAATTTTAGAGACCACGGGAGCAGCAACTAAACTGCATCGCTGCGCCTTCTGACAGTTGCGCGCCTAAGTTCGAGAGCGTCACGCTGTGGGTGTCATTGCCATAGCAATGATATGGACACTACAGGCACATTTCTGCCGTTTTGGTCACCGTGATGTTCCGTCTATCGCGACACATTCTGATTAAAGTCAAAGGGCGATATCATCGTCCCCGTGCGCTGTATGCTGTATGTGCGAGTGAAAGCGTGCGACGGTGAGCCGAATCACGCACAAGGGAGGAAAGCGGGAAGGCAGTGCGGGAGAGAAGGGGGGTGCCTTGTACTGTGGTAGCAATTGCATAGTTTGTGCAGCAGCGCATGCCGTATTTTGCGAGCGATCTGCAGATGCGACGACTTCAGGGTCGGTCGACTCGCGGTCGGCCTGCCACCGCTTGCGTTGCTGCTCCGTCCTTCTCGCACGGCGCTCGCGAACTCGATCACGAGAACCGTGTACCTCGGTCACACGCACAGAACCCGTAGCAATTAAGTGGCAGAGGAGGTCAACCCAGTGCGCTTCGCGTGGCCTTAGCATCCAATCCGATTTTGATGGCAGTTTTAAAAATACGTATGTAAGTTGCAGTGTGCTATAAGACGCACCGACGAAAAATTCTGAAAAAAAAGCGACGTATACATCTGAAAATACGGTAAAAAAAAGCAACAGACATCACTGGACGTCTCCACGAGCGAATGGCAGTAATGGGAGCATGGTTGGAGGTTTAATGCAAATGGGGTCACTTTTTTTTGAAGCCAGAAATGTGACAGCGTCTGGTGACAGTGGGCTTGCTATGCCATGAAATTTTTTCGAAATTGTTCATGAAATGAATGGTAGAGGAGCTTATATTTGCTCCTCCGCCATTCCTCCGGTTGCTTGATGTCTGCACGTGCAGACATCAAGCAACCAAGATCAGTTGCTAAAGGGACAGGGTATACAGGGGGTACATTCCTTTAACTTTGCCTAAGTAATTGCGCGTAAAGTAATTAATCTTAATTACAATGCAAACACAGCAGTGAAAAGTTCGAAAAGTCACAGAAATTTTGCTATGTTCAACCAATATTATTTCAAATAAATGTGTCTTAATAAAAATGACGGTCCAGAACACAAATGCCAACACCTCCTGAGAGCGATGCAAATGCTATGAGCATGCATTACAAACAAAAGATTTTCACGGCCACAAACGACAGGGAAATGCGGCGATACGCGTGCCTCTGCATAGAGTTAGTATACGAACTCTAGAGGAAAAGCTGGACGGAAAAGCTCCAACCGCAAGGGCACCGCCATGTTGCTATGGCTCATTGTTGTACAGTGCAATCCAGTTATAACGATACCACATATAACGATATATCGGTTGTAACGATGAGTCGACTTAAATCAACTTATGCATTAGGGCTATGAGAAAAAACCCCATATATAACGATATGTTATTCACCGCATATCGGATATAATGATCAAAATTTTGCTTCTGGACAGCGTTTTTCATGCAGAATCATCATTAAATTTGTGTTTTAACCGAGATGGGGCGAAAAGTTTGCCTACGCGAGTTCGTATCTGCCGCCATTTCCGTGCAGCGCATCCTGCCCGCGCGCCGATTGCGAAAGCCACGGATCGCATTGCAAGTTGGCACAGCGTGCACAAGGTCACGTCAGCTGCTTCGCGTCCGCGTCACTGGCGGTCGTGTGAGCGTTCATAGAAGAGGGGGGAAAAAAAAGAAAGTGATAAGCACGCGGTGCCTGCGCTCCTTTTCTCTCTCTCTCTCTCAGCGAGGGCGGAAATGTGCTGCGGAAGCAGCAGGGGGTGCGGGGTGCGCCGATCAAGCGCAAAGCTGTATCGCTTCAGACGAAGCTGCAAATTTTAAATTGTGCAGACTCGAAGAAGTACGAGCTTGCGCAGTCGATGATATCGACAATTATGACAACCGGGAGCGCCACGATCGTGTAGGCTTGAAGCAGTGGCCATGCCGATCAACGGAAAAGGGGGGCTTTGTGCACTAGGACAAAACCCCCATGGGTGAAACTAACACGGTGGAAGCTGCTGACATAACCGAACTATGGGAGCCCGTCGTTACTGACGATGAAATAGGTGGTGCTTCGATGGAGGAGTTTCCGAGTGCAGGTAGTGCTGCCTCGTTCAGCGAAGACATCTCCGACACGGCGATCACTGTCGGGACAGACGGCGCATTGTGCGACGGAAGTGACGACAGCAGCGGCAGTGACGACGAGATTGGCAATGGCCCATCTTTGACACCCACCCTGAGAGAGAGAGAGAATAAACTTTAATCAAAAGAGCATGCGAGCGTTGGCAGCTCCTCCGCTCTGCAGTGGGTGGCCCCCTCAGTCCAGGAGTCCAGTGGCCTTAGCTGCCCTTCTCGCTCGGCTGACCAAGTTGAGCTGGTCCTTCGAGTCGGAGCTGGACAGCGCTGAGTCCCATTCCCGTGTGGTGGGGTGTGTTATGGGTGTGAGCTGTGGTGTGTTTGCGCAAGCCCATACCATGTGGTAAAGCATTGCACATTGATCGCAGTGTGGACATTTATAGGAATAGAGCGCAGGGTGTATGGCCCTGATGTCCAAACAGAGTGCACTGTCGTCGATCGAGTCGCTCATTGATTTGATGCATGCTAAATTATAGCCACCAGTGTTATCACAGCAGCTGGACGTGATGCGACAGCAGATGTGAACCAGAAATTTCTGCAAAAGCAAGTGCAGATTTCTATTTCAGCGTGCTTAATGATTGAAATGCTATTTAGAGATATAAATAAACATTTTATTTTTCACAGCTGACTTTCTACAACGTCGATTTTTTATTGCAAGTGGCACACTTGGTTTCGGGACTACAAAAGTATATTCGGCTTTTTTTTTTTTACGGCAGTCCAGATATAGCGATGATTGGTTATACTGATCGAATTTTTTGTTCTTAATATCGTTATAAGTGGACTGCACTGTAGCACTAAAATATTCAAAGTATTATGCAAAAGCAAGCACTTACACATGGCACGTAATCACGGACAACGTTTGAAATTCATTCTGAATATTTTTCAGAAAGATCGAATGGCTATTTAGAAAATTTTTATGCAAGATTTACGGTGTCTGAAAGGCTGCGTTTTCAGGCACCCTAGCTACATGGTGCTACGATACTGACAGAGGCTCGGGATCGCGTTAATAGCGCGCCTCGTTTGAATCGCATCTCGTCGTCCGCGCCTGCATAGGGTAGCAACAGGGCAGCGCCCTTGCGGTTCCCGATTTCAATACATGGGCGCTGTGGGGAGCTTTTCCTCTAGAGTTGGTTATGTTACCTCTATGCCTCTCTGCCGCCATTGCATATGGCCTCTCGTAAGCATAATTCGCGCAGCATGTCGCACCACAAATTATGGCGGAAAATCTTTGCAGTTGGGGCCCAGTGCAACGTCAAATTGACGTTTACGAAACAGCTCTTCCTGTGACGCTCCTCACGGCATATTCCTTCGTCCAATGAGCAAGCTGACAAGGCAACTATCTTGGACTGGCACCACATATTCGCGAAATTGCAGAAGCATAGCACGGGCTTCGGCACGCTACTGTCCACTTTCTTTTTAAAGCACTAAAGTCGCAATATAGGCGCCAAGGACCGGGAAAAAACAATTAGTCGATAAAATTTGTAGCCCCACGTCACGTTTCGTCAATTTGATGAAAACGCAAAATTGCATTTTGCAAAACTGACATTTCCCGGCACAAATTTCAAAGCACGTGACCTCACGACAGCCAATCAGATAGCCAACATGGCAGATAATGGCGGCCGTGCAGCCGCCATGCGTGTAGAGAATAGCGGCTCAGCTGCCAGCCGAGCGCGACCCGAATAAAAACTACCGGTAACCAAACTAACCAAACGTCTCGGCAAATCTCGATTCTCCTTGATCTCGACGCAAGAGGTCACGTGTTGGTCCACCACTGTTGGCTACACGAAGCGTTCACTTGCCAAAGCTGGCTTCATGATGTAATGCTCCCTTCTATATTTTTCCTTCCTCCGTGGCCACATGGCCTTATGGAAGGGTCCGCTCTTAAAGCTTGCTGTATTACTGAATGACCACAATGCGTACAATCTAATTAATAAGGTTCTTCAAGCTTTCTATTTTAAGTAACAATATGCGTGGCGGCGTTTTTCTTTCAGGAAATAACAGTGACGAACAGAGCACACTGCAGTGCGCTCTTTAGCTGCTATAAAGGTATCATTGACCATCAACGTAGTTCAGCCTAGCTCAAGTTTATTTATCATAGTAGTTAAATAAATTGTGGCAAAATACATACAAATTTATAGCTCAGTTTCATGCAGTCGCACAGAACACAGGCCTTTTAACATAAATCTGCCTAAAATTGAAAACATTTATTATAAAAAACTATTTTCCTTTAGCAACGCCTTGTTCTAGCATAAGTATTTCCATGCTTTTTAATCCTTGTGCTGCAGGC
Organism: Dermacentor silvarum; assembly: GCF_013339745.2. Classification (NCBI taxonomy): domain Eukaryota; kingdom Metazoa; phylum Arthropoda; class Arachnida; order Ixodida; family Ixodidae; genus Dermacentor; species Dermacentor silvarum. Next base: position 296,863,505 of record NC_051154.1, read on the forward strand.
ACTGGCGTTATGCCAGGTCTGTGTGTGTTCATGCATCTGTGTGTTGGTGCATGTGAGGGTGCTTGCATATGTATTCCTTAAAGGGGGTCCTGAAACACCCGTCGGGCTTCGTGAAAAAACACACTTCACGCATGGCATACGCTGCTGTGAACACCTCGGACAAGTTTTGCCGTTCGTGCGCGACGCATGGACCTCTCAAGCGGAGCGCACAGTCGCCTTTTTTCTCAAACGCTTTTGTTACGATGGCGGCGGTCACACCGCCTCTGACAAGAAGTGGTCCGTGTCACCATGCAGAACAGCCACGTTTATTTTTCGTAGCGAATATATACCAAAGAAAAGAGGGAAAGGGCAGGGGGAAAACAAAGGGAGAGAATGGCGCATGTGTGGTCCACACTTGCGCTTATCACGGGAAGCGCGTGCACTGTAACACTTCTTCCATCTTATTAACCATAATGGTCAACTGGTTTTTGTGTTCTTGTAGACCGTCGTAGTACTGGTGTCTCTATAGAAGAGTCCTCTGCGTCTTCCGTTGTCACCGTGTTGTCTGGTCCCCTGGTATCATCGCCATTCGAGAAAACATCCTTGCTGCACTTCCGTATTTGATCCATATGGCGACGGACCAGTCCAGTGTCGTTCTCCACTTCCAACATGCGAGCGCCGGTCATGGCCTTCATCCTTCCCGGCGTCTACTTGTCTCCCGTGCCATAATTCCGCACGTAGACGTATTCCCCCGGAGCGAAGCTCCAGCTGGCGTCTTCAGTAGATTCGCCCGAGACGATGTGGTGGTTCCTGGATGGAAAAGACAAATCCAGTCTCGTGCGTAAGCGGTAGCCCAAGAGCCTTTCGGAAGGGGAAAGTCCGGATTCTTGCGGAGTATTTCTGTAGTTCCACAAAACGCAGGCTAGAGAAGTCGCTAGTTCGGCGCTTCCGCTCTTCTTTAACCTGTCCGCACTGCGCGCTCAGCCAGCGCATTGCTCTGTGGGTGATGTGGGGCTGTTCGAATATGTACGATGGCGTTCAGTTGTTTGAACTGACGGAATTCCCAGCCCGTGAAAGGCGTTCCATTATCCGACACCACTGTGCGTGGTATACCGAACTTTGAAAACATTGTTCTCAGAACTTCGACGGTGCTACGGGAATTAGCATGCGCTACAGGAACAGCCTCAATTCATTTACTGTGGGAATCTACAACAATTAAAATCATCTTGCCGTGCAGTGGCCCTGCATAGTCTATGTGTAGTCACGACCACCTTTTGCCTGTCTCCGGCCAGTTTACGGGAATTGGTGCCATTAGCATGGGCAGTGCTTGAACACAGTTGTTACAGGTGGCGGCGACACGCTGAATGTCCTGGTCCAAACCGGGCCACCAAAATATCGACCTTGCCCTCGTTATAATAGATGACACTCCCTGATGGGAGTCATGCAGTAACATAAGCAACTTCTAGCGGGCTGCGGTAGGTATGACCACCCAATGGCCCCAGTACATTAAATCATTTTCCACTGACAGCTCAGACCGTTTCTTGTAATATTCTGTGCGCTCACTGTCCCCTTTAATGCTATGTGGCCAACAATTGCGCGTGTACTTGCATGTTTGAGCGATGACGTCATCTGTCCCTGTGATGGCTTTCAACTCTTTCATAGGCAGCGCGGAAATGTCCTGTTGGTCCAAGGCCAGAACGATGGACATAATGTCCTCCGGCTCCGCTCCATGCTACACGGATATAGGTAAACGGCTTAATGCATCCGCGTTGCACAACATTTTACCCGGTCTATGCTGCAGCCGATATTCGTATGCACCCAGCGTTATAGCCCATCTCTGTATAGGAGCTGCGGCCATGGTAGGTGTTTGCCGGTCCGCCCTTGGAAGACCCAGCAATGGCTGATGGTCTGTAATTAGAGTGAACTCTCTGCCAAGTAGATAGTCACGGAACCACGTGATGCCGTAAACAAGAGCCAACGCCTCTCACTCAATCTGTGAGTAATTTTTCTCAGCACTGGTCAGCTGTTCGTGACCGAAATCATACTGGTCGATACTGCCCATCAATTCGATGACCAAGCGTGGCTCCTACACCGTAGGGGGATGCATCGCATTCCAAGAATAGCTATTTCATTGGATTGAAGTGGGTCAGTACTGGCGCGGCACACAAAGCTTCTTTAGCCTTCCCGAACGCGTCTACCTCTATTGCACCCCACGACCATCTGGTTGCTTTTTCTAGAAGTCGGTACAAAGGAGCCAGTAGTGTCGAAAGATGTGGTAAAAATTTGTTGTAAAATGTCAACATACCCAGAAACGATCGTAACTTGGAAGCATTCTGAGGGGCTGGGGCAAGCCTGATAGCTTCGGCGTTCTTCTCCATTGGTGCAATCCCGTTGCATCGATTCGGTGGCCGAGATACGTCACTGCGGCCTCGTTTATCCGGCACTTGTCAGCACGCAATTTAATGCCTTGTTCTTTAAATCTCTGCAACACCGTTCGCAGGTTTTCGTTTGGCTTATCAGCCGGCTCTGCTATCAAGACGTCGTCTAGGTATGCTTGTACCCCCGGTATTCCTTGCAATATTGACTCGATCATTCTCGGGAATATCGCCTGTGCTGATGCGATTCCAAACAGCAACCGATTGTAACAAAACAACCCTTTATGTGTGTTTATGACGGCCAGCTTCCACGAGCTTTCTTCCAGCGCAATCTGGTTGTAGGTGTCTCGCAAATCCACAATACTGAATTGCTGTCCCCCACGCAAATTTGCGAAGATGTAGTCTATGACCGGGAGAGGGTACCTTTCCAATTCAGACACAGGGTTTAATGTCACTTTAAAGTCTCCACAAATGCGCACCACGCCGTCACTTTTCAGTACCAGTACTATCGGTGTAGCCCATTCCGCATAATGGACTGGCGATGTTATGCCAGTGTCCACCAGTCTGTCAAGCTCAGCAGAAACTTTATCTATTAGCGCAAAGGGAATCTTTCTTGCCTTGCAAAATCTTGGTGTTGCTGTGTCCTTGACGTACAGCCTAGCCGGCGGCCCCTTGAAGAGTTCCAGGCCTTCCGTGAACACGTCGGCATACTCGTCCATTATGGCACCGGCTCCAGCCGGTTCCCGCTGGCTTATACCGCTTGGTAGTGTCATCACATTCAGAACCGGGGTCCCTTCTGCTGCAAGCTTCTGCAATAAGTCCCGGCCGCACAGGCTAGAGCCTTCACACTCCAATACCGTCAGCGTGCAATCAACTTCCACCGACATGTAAGAAGCCTTCATAGTCAAACGCCCAGTATTGGTAGTTTTCCTAGATAGCACAAAAGCTTTAACTTTGCGCTTTGCAGCCGGGGCCAACGGTCGTTATGTGCTTCATAGGCTGCTCTCGGAACAATACAAACAGGCGAGCCAGCATCAACGTCCATCCTTATGGTGACGCCATCCCATGCGATAAATTTACGAATGGATGGTACCAAAGGCTAAGCTTCGGTGACAGACCAGATTTGTAATTTACTGCCGTCATCAGTCTGTTTTGAGTTTTCTGCAGTTAGCGCTAGCATTCTGTTTGCACCGCCTGTGCTCGCACACATACAAGCCAAATGCCCCTGCCGCCCACATTTGAAGTATAGGCGGTTTTTTAGAAAGCATGTCGAAGCTTTGTGACCATGCTGGCCGCAGCACTTGCATTGTTGAGGCTCGCTCCTTTGCTCGTTCCTTGTGGTCGTTGGCGCGTACCGTGGACTAACCTTCAGGACATTCAAAGCGTCACTCTGCTTATCTATCTGCTGCGAACCGTGTTCTGCGGTTTCCGCAGCCAGGGCAAGGGCTTCTGCTTCTTTGAGTGTTAAGTCCTTTTTCGCCAATAGTTGCTTCTGCAAATTTTTCGAATGGACACTGCATACAATACGATCGCTCAGCAGCCTGTCTAACGTCGACGAAAAATTGCAGTTCTGGGCAATCTTCCTTATCTCACAATGAATGTCTGCACCAACTCCTCTTCTTGTTGATTGTGATTAAAAACTTGAAGCTCTCCGACATCTCATTAGGCGTTGGGTCATAAAACTCACTCAACGTACATACAACTTCGTTGTAACTGAGCGAGTTCGGCTGACGCGGTGCTACTCTTCCGCACAAGACTTCTATCGTCTTAGACTCCAACACCGCGACCAACAAAGCTATCTTTTTGGTGTCATCGGTGACTTCGCTTGCTTCAAAATACGCCTCAACCTTTACCAGATAAGCGTTCCACTTATCTGTTTCTTGGTTGAAATACGGTAGCCTATGTGCCATGGCTGTAGATGGGTTCGTCGCACAGCTGCTGCTTCTCGGCACTAGCGTCTTGTCGCTGTCTTCCGTGGGCAGCTGCGGCTTTCCTACGTTGCTCGTCGCCACTGTTACAATGGCGGCGGTCACGCCGCCTCTGACAAGAAGTGGTTCGTGTCACCATGCAGAACAGCCACATTTATTTTCCGTAGCGAATATATACCAAAGAAAAGAGGGAAAGGGCAGGGGAAAAACAAAGGGAGAGAATGGCGCATGCGCGGTCCACACTTGCGCTTATCACAGGAAGCGCGTACACTGTAACAGCTTTCATTTTAACTGAAGCTTTTCGGGCTGCTTTATTTCATATTATAGCAGATTCCCATATGCAGCTGCTATTGGCCAATAGCTGACGTCAATAAAAAATAAATTATGGGGTTTTACATGCCAAAACCACCATTGTGATTATGAGGCAGGCCGTAGTGAGGGACTCCAGATTAATTTGAACCACCTGGGCTTCTTTAACGTGCACCTAAATCTAAGTACATGGGTGTAGCTGACGTTAGTCAAGAAGGCTGTTTGGATGACTGCGCTTCGTCCTACTGTTACTGTGTAACGGTTATGCTGACAACATTCATAGACACCTATATATGATTGACCTAGACAGTAAATTCTGTTAGCCCCCGAATCTTACGCGGAGCAAAGCGTCATTGCTATGCAGGATTCAGCTAGGCGTCGCTTTCACCCGCCGCTACGCACACCTCATCGGCCAGTCGAACTGGAACACCTATGTGATTGTGCAGCCTATATGCAGGAGTGAAAGACGTTTGATAATTTCCTAGCCAATGTTGGCAGGCGACCACTGTCGGAGGACGCTATTCTCTGCCCACGGCCTCACTGCGGCCGTTGGATAAAAAAAAGAATGTGCGGTCTGCCGCGTTAAAGGCTGTTTCAAATGCTGTGACTGGAGTGGAAAAAAATCGGTCTAATTACAAGCGTCGCAATGCGCTTTTTAGGGGGACCACTTAGAATAAAGAACCAACTTTGGGGACCATTTCACATGACTGCGATTTCAACAATGTGACTATGGTCCCTAGAATATAATGCGACTAGTGCGACTATAGTCTCTAGGGACCATAATGCATAGAGTTAATAAAACCAACTTAGAGAAAAAGCTCCCCATATGGCCCATGTATTGAAATCGGGAACCGCAAGGGCGCTACCATGTTGCTACCCTATGCAGGCGTGCAGGTGCAGACGACGAGATGCGATTCAGATGAGGCGTGCAATCCATAGAGCCAGCATACTAACTCTATGGCGCAGTCAACACTATCCCGAGCCTCCGTCAGTATGGTAGCGCCATCTAGTTAAGGCACCTGCAAACGCAGCCTCTTAGACAGCGTAAATTTTACGTATAAATTTTCTAAATAACTATCCGATCTTTCTGAAAAATATATGCAATGAACTTCAAACGTCCGTGCCTACGTGTTATGTGTAAGTGCTTGCTTTTGCATGATATCTTGAATACCTTTAGTGCTACTAAAATGGTGATTAATAACACGAGAACAAGGTGAGGGCAGGAGCCAACGTTTCGACAAGTGGACTTGTCTTCAAGGCAACATATGCTCTCCTCGGCACAGTATATATAGGTAGGGTTCTTCTAGGTAGGTAACGAGCGAGAGTGTGTTAGCAGCGAGGGTGTAGAATTGAAAAGAAATATAATGTACTACTGGTAGTCGGTGGTTGAGTTTAAGGCAGCGCCATTGCAAAAATGGTGATTAGTCCTACTGACAATGATCTTTAGTCCTACTGACACGGTGATTAGAGCTATCCTTACCTATTTTTAAACCAAACTTGATAAATGTCTTCATGTATGTTTAGTTTCATATCCTGATTCTAAAAATGCAGTTATTTTTTTCTGTATGTTCATTATTTCATTATATAATGAGGAAAACAATGTCTTTTGTTCTTACTGCAATAGACAAATAACCGCCACACGAAAATATGCAAATGACATATGGATCAATAGCAGAAAGCACAAGATTCACAACATAGGAAGCACTTTTATGATTGGGTCATGATTGGGTCAATATTTCTTATTTTATAGTACACTGAACTCCATTGTTTTGAACATAGCCATGCTTTTGGTCACATAAAAAAACAATTTTAAGAACTTAAAACACAAAAACTTGAAAAGTGCTTCCTATGTTGTGTGCTCCAATCATCTAGCTTCATGCTGCAAAAATAATTATTATTCTATCTGTGATAGCTACTGATGCATCACAGTAAATCTATTGCTGGGTGTGCAAAATTAGTATTTTGCAAAAATGAAGAAAACAGACAGGTCTCCCCCATTATAGTTTTAAAAGTAATATATTATGGTTCAAATATCGACATACGAGATAAGAAACTTGGTAGGTCAAGAAATTAATATAAGCCGAATACGAAAGTGCAATATTACAAAGCTTGATTTTCTGGTAATTTATAGGCCTAAAGAGTAAAGACCCATGTCACCCCTTAATTGAGCCTATGGCCTTCTTATATGGAAAAACTCAGATTTATTTTGTCGCAGTCTTTATTATTCTGAAGTGTACTGACGCAACTTGTCACGGATTTTGGTTGCCAGCAACTCGATAGTTTAATATGCGGACCAGTATTTCCCATCGTGTCGTGGGGCTGTCTGTCAGTGTTGCTGCGCATAGGGCAAAACGGATTGAGTACTTGCTGTCATAGATTGTCGGCAAGCTAGGTGGTTTTGATGTCATTGTGCATGTTGGCACTAATGACGCGGTTGACAAGTGCGTGTCAGCGTCTGTAGGGACACATATCGGCGACTCGCTCAGGGGATTATTGAAAGGAATCCCAATGTGCAAGTAGTTTTTTCTGCCATTCTTCCTCGGAGCACCGCCCATGGGACTCTCAGTCCACTGGGTTGTGAAAATAACTCCAGGACGGTTAATGCTGCCCCGATGTAGCATTGCCGTGAGTGGGGCATCACTTTTCTGCATGGTCTCGTAGACAACTGGCCCCGCAGCCTGAGCAGGGATGGTGGCCACCCGAGTCATTTTGGTAACAAGGTGCTGGCAGACTTCCTGTATCAAGAGCCCTGCACCCTGTCCCTCCTTCTGGAGAGAAGCCGCATCCAGCAATGCCACAAGAAGATCCTGGGCACCTTCATGGAGCAGCTGGACTCGGCAGGACTGCGTAGAGCTCTGCACGGGCCCAGGCCGGCCCGCGGGCCGGGCCAGGCTGTCTGAAGCGTTTTTTGGCGGGCCCAAGCCGGGCCCGAGCTTAAAGCCACGGGCCCGGGCCGGGCTCGAGCTTGAGACCGCGGGCCCGGGCCGGACTCGGGCTTGAAGCCATGGGTCCAGGCCAGACTCGGGCCCGCTCATTAAAGGACCTAAGTAGGCCTTCGAGCACACGCAACCGTTATGCATTGCATGGTTCAATGCATTCTTTGCCAAGCTGAAGTGACACGTGCAAAATGACTGTCATCATCATCATCAGCCTATATTTATGTCCACTGCAGGACGAAGGCCTCTCCCTGCGATCTCCCATTAACCCTGTCTTGAAATAGGTGATTCCAATTTGCGCGTGCGAATTTTCTAACTTCATCCCCCACCTAGTTTTCTGCCGTCCTCGACTGCGCTTCCCTTCTCTTCGTATACATTCTGTAGCTCTAATGGTCCATCGGTTATCCATCCAACACATTACTTGGCCTGCCCAGCTTCATTTTTTCCGCTTAATGTCAACTAAAATATCGGTTATCCCCGTTCTCTGATTCACACCGCTCTCTTGACTGTATACCTTATCGGATGACTGTATATCTTATCGAAGGAAATATTAAAACAGATGATGTTCTCATTTTAACAGCCGAGCTGTTTCATCCGGGCGCAATGTGTCTGATGAATCCAAAAAAGGGTGCCGATCCTGGTAGCAGTGTAGAAAGGATCCAAGCGCAATGGCACATACACCTGTGAACTAGCGAAGCTGAGCCTGAATAAGTCTAGCTAAGAATGGTGGGGACTACTTAAACTTAGTCAGTCATTGATAGGCAATTGATAGCCAATCAATAGCTAGTCGATAATCGATCAATAACCAATAAATTCCGGAATTCTGTGGGTGACTTGGTAGTGCTTAGCCTAGCCCAAATACGTGGCCAATATCTTGCAATAGACAATTGAAAGCCAATCAATAGCTAATCGATAATCAATCAATTATAAATAAATTACGGGAAATGCTGAGGATGACTTGGTAGTGCTTAGCCTGGCCCAAAAGCCAGGACTAGCTAGGTGCCCATCAGCTCCGCTGTCTCTTTAGCATTGCGCCGGCAGTGCAAGCTACGCTATTTTTTTTTGCACAAAAACAAACATTGTTTCCGCGTAAGGAAAAATAAATTATACAAAGAACCACTCCTCAAACCATTTCCATGTTACCGATTTTGCGATAGCACTATTACCAGTGTCGATACTATTGCATTATTTTAGCGCTCAGGCCAGTTGCTTTTGTTGTTCAATGCATAAAACAGCGTTTTCCTCAAAAAGTTAACTGGAACACCCACGCATTTCGTCGGATGTTTTGAAAATTAATATCTCGGGGGAAACTGATTCAGTCTTGAGAATTCGTTCCAAGTGGATACGCCTTGCAAACTCAGAGGCTATAATTCGAAGACTGAAAGATGTGCCGTAAAATAATTAATTAAAAAGTTAATTAGCGTAATTATGTTAAATATTCAATTAGGTGTTTTGACCATCCATTAGGCCATCTATGTCAGAATTAGCTTGGAACTACATAGAACAATTAGCCTCCTTAAAGCGTCATCGCATTAGTGTGAACACAAGAAATCCTGATATGGTCAATTCCATACTTCAGAACACTCTATAAGCATCAGTCGCTAATACATAACCTACCATTCACTTTGAACAAATACAAAAATGTCGATAATTTCAGTAAGAAAGAACTCAGCCCATACGTTGGTAGCTTGTAATGTATCTGATGTGATTATATTATTCGGCCTTCGTGTATGGCTCTGAGTATATAATGTACATCCTGTTTCGTTATCTTAGCAAATCTTAATCTTGTAAAATTCAGTCTCATGCTATGTTGTATAGCTGGTGTTGCGTTGTTTTGTATAGCTAGTATTGCTATTGTATATTTTATATAGGCTGATGATGATGATGATGATTGCTATTGTAGTGTTGTTTAAAATGCATTCTGTTAAAACTTTTCCCAATTCTCTTAACTCACCATGACGGAAATATTCTGTTTTTCCATTCAAAGCTATTTCGTCCGTGAGGAATTCCAGTGACAGCTGGAAATATATGTGAATTATTGTACATGTGCGCACACTGTTTACTGACGTACTATTGCCTTGCCTGGTGTTTCGGGTCACGTCAAGCTACGTATGTAGCTTTTAGTCCAAAATGACCGTCCAGCATGTAAATTGGAGAATAAATTGATTTGATTGATTTCGTCGGACACTTTGAAAATGATTATCTCGAAACTGGTTCAGTCCTGAGAATTTTTTCCTGCAAACTCAGCGGCTATAATTCGTAGATTGAAAGATGTGCCGTAAAATATTTAATGAAAAAGTTAATTAGCGTAATTATGTTAATTCTTCAGTTAGTCATTTTGTTTTCTCGTGGAAGTAATGACCGCCTCATCGAGTAGTTTAGATCAAGGATTAATATATAATTGTGCAATCTGCAACAGGCAATTTTTAAAAATTTGGTTGAGCTAAAATGAAACACCCTGCATACTAAATGACATCATAGAACCATATCGTACAAATCAAGGTAAGTGCATGCGCACCAGCGGAAAAATAGCAGCACAGGCAATGGGCCGGATTACTGATGTTCCCGGGGGAGAAACAAAGATTTCGGCCTTTTATTGCTTATATACTGCAGCTGATTAAACCTCGAGAACGTGAGGCTGAAAGATACGGTACAATCTGTAAGTAAAAAAAAAAGATTTTTTTTGCTCTTACAGGCCGGGCCTGGTCATGCACACGCGGACCCTAGCTAAGCCTACTAATGAACGCCCGGGCCGGGCCCGGGCTCAATAGCACGGGCCCGGGCCGGGCCCGGGCTGGTCTCGATCATGTACGCCCGGGCCCGGGCCGGGCTCGTTCTTTGTATTACGGGCCCGGGCTGGGCTCGGGCCTTGTAACGCGGGCCCGGGCCGGGCTTGGGCCGATAAATCCGGCCTGTGCAGTGCTCTAGGACTGCGTCCCTGCCATCTACAAGGCTGATATTTTTTCGCTTGGTTTGCATATTTTTCTTACTTGTCAAGCAGCATGTGGATCCTTCCATAGCATGAGTTCCTGTCTGGAAAACCAGCTCTACTCCTTGCAGAGGCACAACACCGACCAGAACCTTTCAAGGGGCTGGCTTTGCATTTGTTGACGGTGTACGCGTCTGCTGCAAGGGAAGCACGGCTTGGTGTGCCTGGGACAGCCTGCCTTCCTCCATTTTCCATGAAACAAGTGTACCAAACAGGGGGACAGCCACGGGAAGGTCTGTTGATCCAGTTCTCCTGACACAAGTGGTGCAAGCACTACTTGTGTCAAGGAGACCCTCACAACAAGGAGAGCCTCACAGAAGCACGATAATGCTCCTGTTGCGAGTTCCTGTGGTGGAAGGAGAGTCAAGCACTGTAGAAGCAGCTGTGTCATAGGCTGTCTGTCAGCGTCATGACAGTGAGTGGAAACTGGTGGTATCGAAGACAAAGCCGGTGCAAGCAAGAATAGAGCTGTGACCTGGCTGCAGACAAGGAAGGCAAAGTTCTTGCTGCGACAGCTGCAAAGTCCTTGAAGATTGCTTCATCATTGACAGCAGCTGTAAGCCAGTAACACACATTGATAGTGGGAAGTCTGAGTCTTCTTCTTCTACCGTCTCTGGTAGCAAACTTCAAGGAGAAGCCAGTGCCTATCATGGCACCATATGTGGCTAGCAAGCAGCAGAGAGACTGCTACAGCTGACTGTGGAGCTGTCATAAATGGCATTGCAAAGGAGGTCACTTTCTGCGAAAGATGTAAGCTAGGAACAGCGCAATACGGGGGCAATCAGGGGCAATCCTGGCACAGAGGCTGGTGACCCTAAGACAAAGCTGGGCACATTGCTTCCACATGACACAGGTGTAGTGAAGCTGCTTTGACATCCAGCTACGAGCCTGCCAGATCTGATGACCTGGCTGTTTGTACAGAATCTGGTGCCAACATAATCAGAGTTACTGTCATTGTAAATGTACGGCATGGCGGAGGCAGCAAAGGCTATTTAAATGCAACATTTGATCATTTCACTTCTTTTAAAGAAAGCTTTGACTATTGGTGCAGCGAGGGCAAGCACGTACCGTATATTGCGGAATATAGTTCGAAGCGGAATATAGGTCGACCCCCTTACCTTGAAGCAAAAAAGTTGACATTCAAATTATTAGGCACAAAACTTCCGTTTTATTCATGGTACCGTCAGCGTGCACCGTCACTGCTCATTCATTGGAGCTGTCTTCACTCTCGTCTGAAGACGACTGCTTGTCACTAGCTGCGTCTCACAACATGTCGTCCTTTGTGCCGTCCAAAGAGTTGCTGATGCAGCATTTCTTTAATGCCCTCACCACCATATCGTCGGACAGCGAGCGCCAAGCCTGTGACACCCATGTGGCCACAGTGGCGAGGGGCGGCCTGCGCAGCCGGCTGGTTAGGGTCTTTGGGTTGTTGCCGGCCATCCACTGGTTATAGAGTTCACGAACCCGGTCTTTAAAGGGCTTATTGAGCACGACGTCAAGCGGCTGAAGCCTTTAGGTCATGCCTTCCGGAATGACGGCGAGCTCCGTCCTCCCGTCGTGGAGCACCTGCTTCACACCTGCGGTCAAGTGTCCACGAAACGCATCCAAAACGAGCATGCTCCGACACTGCAGGAGTGCTCCGGGCCGCCGATTCCACACCGTTTGTATCCACTTGACCATGAGGGCCTCGTCTATATCCCTTTTCATTCACACGAATGACAACATCGCGCGGGAATTCCTCTTTCGGCAACGCCTTCCTCTTGAAGATTAAAAAGGGGGGCAGCTTTCTGCCATCAGCAGTGCAGGCAAGCATCACTGTGAAGCGCGAATGTTCGTTCCCCGTCGAAAGAAGTTTCACTTCCTTCGCGCCACGTTCTCACACTGGTGGACGACGGCATGTCGAACCACACCGGCGTTTCATTGGCGTTGCCTGTCTGTCCAAGCATGTAGCCATGCTGCTGCCGGAGACGGATGACATAGCGCTGACATTCGACCAGCTTGTCCTCGTATGCCTCCGGCAGCTTCTGACAGATAGATGTGCGCCGGCGAAGTGCGAATCATTTGCGTCGCATGAAGCGGCGAACCCAGTAGATGGAGCCCTTGAACTGCTCCCGCGTTAGGCCTGATTCACAGGCAAGCTTGATCGCTTTGATGCGTATCAGTTCAGAAGTCACTGGCAAGGATGTGGCGCGATGCGCGCGGATGAAATCCGCCACCTGATCTTCATGTTCAGGGTGCACCGCGCGGCGCCCGCGAAAGGAAGTCTTCCGAGCGTTGCACATGGATAACTTGCCTTTTTGCATCCGCCAGTAGCGTACGCTTTTTTCGGAAACGCCGAAGTGCCGCTGCGTAGACATGTTTCCGTTAGCTTCTGTGAATTCAATCACTTTCATTTTGAATGCCGCGGTGAACTGACATCGAGTACCAGTACTCATTCTGTAGCTGGTCGCGAAATGATAGCTGCACCGTAGAATACAAAAAGAGAAGATAGCGTCGGTGGCGTCGGTCAAGATGGAGGCGATAACGATGCGGATGCAAAAAGGTCCGCGGCTCCCACATGTTGCCAGACGACAATTGAGATTGTGCCTAGGACCGGTATATAAGTCGAGGGCTGACTTTTTAGTAATATTTTTTGGAAAAAACCTCAACCTATATTCTGCACTATACGGGATGACCTGGCTGTTTGTACAGAATCTGGTGCCAACACAATCAGAGTTACTGTAATTGTAAATGTACGGCATGGCGGAGGCAGCAAAGATTATTTAAATGCAACATTTGATAATTTCACTTCTTTTAAAGAAAGCTTTGACTATTGGTGCAGCGAGGGCAAGCACGTAGTCACAATAAATAAGTCTAGCAGAAGTCCATTTGCATCATAATCTAAAGAGTTTAATTATATTAGGATTACATATAGTTGTGGTTATGGTCGTGCCGTAAAGCCAAGAGACACAGGAAAGCGACCCAAGCAAGGCGTACATTGTTACTGGCTGTGGAATGCTGGTATTTTAAGCCAGTGCAATTCGCCCACTCGGAACTACAAGTTAACCAAGCATAATCACCTACTGGAGTATTATGACTTGTTTCCTCAATGCAGGCTCCTGAATGATGCAGAGAAGGCATAATTCTTTGATTTTTCCAAATGTAGTGTTGGCTCAAAAGATGTTAAAAATTTGGTTGAACAGAGAACAGGCATGAAGTTAAATACAAAAGATAACAATTGCAAGCAAAGGTTTTCTACTCCTATTTGCAATAAGCAGGCTTATGGGAAAATATTTTTAGAAGATGGATACCTTGTTAGGAAATAATCTGAACTAGGTCAATCACTACGAAAAAAAGTAATACCTTGCAATTTCTGGTACTTCAGTCAACCCACATGCGTGAGATTCGGTTACCTGTGGCATCAAGAATGTTAAAGGCCAACCACGGAACAAGGTTCTGACGTATTTTCGACCGGCTTTCATGCTTTGCTAGCTGCTTCAAGCCTAGTCGCTGTGATCTGGCATAGGTAGACTTTGCCGTCGAGCATGTTGCGTTGCTGTTAACGCCGGTTGGCGCCAAAATTATGCCGGGAACTTGTTTCTTGTGGTTGAAGCTTTACTGGGGCAGGTTCACTTTGTATTATTCAGTTTGAAAACCTTGATGTTGTGCTTCCAAGTAGTCACAAATATTTCAAATATTCAAATGTATTACAAAATTTGCTTGCCAATGGTCTGGTACAGCTGTAGCAATCAAAATCTGTACATTGGCCACGTCACCTTCCCATGCCAGAAAGTTTGGCCTCTACAGAGAACATTTCAGGGTGGTGGAAAGAGAAAGGTCTTGTCACGAGTCATGCTAAGCAGCTTCACTACAAATGACGGGCACTTGTGCACGTGGACAAACTGGCTAAGAAAATGCTAAACAGCTGTACTCAGCTCGTCACAGTGACGTGTTCATATCTAAGTGCAAGTTGCAGGTGTAATTTGTTTTTAATCCTTTATACTTAATCTGTTTGTTTCTTGTTTGTTTTTTTCTCTTGTGCAGCTCCAGTAGATGTACTAGCTGTGTGCATTCACACTACCATCAAGCCACCAGGACTTTGGCTAATCCTGTGCACCTCTAACTAAATTCTGCACTATTGTCTAAGATGGGAAATCAGACCTGTTTATTTTGCTGTAATGGTTCTACAAATAAGTCTGATTGCAAATTTTTTGTGTTGCAATGTTGGCATTGTACATGTATTGAGCCAGTGCAGTATACTATTAGCCGGAAGTATTTTTTTTTACATCTCATACATTTGCATAATATTCTCACCTGCCGTGAAATTTGGAGGATTACGCCTCTTTGACATAGTTAGTGAGCACACAAAAACAGAGCGCATAAGAAGTGAGATAGACATGGAACGTTAGTGTTTTTACTTTGTGGTTTTCGTATCAGCTATGAAGCACAACTTCGCTTCCATGTTCAAGAACCAAATAGTCTATACACAACTGTGTTTTTTTTTGTGCTCACTAACCATGTCAAGTATGCACCAAATGGGCCTTTAGCAAGTCTTTAAAATACTCCTCTTTGACCACGTGTCTATCACTTAGTCTTATCTGAGGCAAGGCATAGCTTTGCCTCCAATTTTTAATGGCCATGAACACTAGTGGACAGAGACGACAGCATTAGAATAGGTAAGGGGTAGCACAGTAACGGCTAAACGCTAAAGTCCAGACCATGCTCTTTTGCAATGAACTTGCGTTGAAAGCACAATGAACCAATTTAATGATGGCCTGTCTGCTTTCAGGTATGCTTTTACTGTTGTGTGAGTGATCAAGTAGTGGGCACTTGTACCTGCACAGAGCATATCTTAAAGAAATAAATCTTGTTTTAATGACCCAGATCATATTTTCATATCCACTGTACATCCCTCTTGGCTAAAATATTGGTACTTTCACTGGAAATCTGTTCCCTTTTTTCTAGAACGTTTTTGGATATCCCATAGACGTGGTGATACAAGACTTGCGCATATCATGTTGCTGTCTGGAAAGGGGCATTTGAATGTTAGCTAAGAATGGTCGCTATATTCTTTCGAAGTTATTCGTATTTTGTTTAACTGCAAGAACACAGCGCTTTTTTATGTTGTATGACAGTGTAGCCCACCTAAATGTTACTTTGATGTAGCAGAGAAATCTGTATGATCTATAAACAAATCTATAAAGGTAGCCTGCTTCAACATACGGAATGGGTATGAAAACATGAAGCATATTTCAGGGACAAGAATAACACCAAGTCATTTCCCAATAATTGTTAAATGTCAATGTGGGGCACTCGCACAAGGCAAATAAATCTTTCTATGTCTAGTTTCCATATTGACTTTCAATACATTATAACACTTTAGCATGCAACAAATTTGAAGTAAGTAGTCGCATGAACATTAATTTGTTTTATTATACATCTAGAGAAAAAGCTGGGAACTAGATATGTGGAGAAAACATACACAACTTAATCATTTTATGGGCAGAGCTACTAGGAATTTATAGCTTTTTATTATATCACTGGAGGCTAAGGTAACCAATAAAAAACTAAGAATGCAACAGCATATTCAAGCCTGTCGTGAAAGTCACACTTTGCCACTTTGAAAGTCATATCACCATGTTGTCTGGATGCTTCAGGTCACAAGCACTAGCTACTGTAATGCTTCCATCTAAAGGTGAACCTGTATGGCTTGAAGCAGAAAGAAATGCAAACAGGCTCATAAATCATGCCTGCCTTCCAGCACAGCATCCCAATGCTCTATAACTATTAGCCCACTATCGCATGCATGCTGCTTGTGCCAAAGTTGCTCATTGAAAGAACTGTCACATGCCAGTTTTTTGCATTGTTCCCTCGTAACAGCTAGTGCTTTGAGGTACTGAGCTGTGAGCGTCAAGATTTCCTGTGTCATTTTGAAGCATGCCATTTATACAGTTTCCTGGGTATAAAAAATGCAGCTTCCTTTCCAACATGTTAGACTAGAGGCCTGAAGGTCATTTTAAGTGGCAAGCAGCAAACAGCATGTGGCATAAAGCCTCACGTAGGCTGCACTTTGGTGCCTTAGGGGGACAGAAGCAAGTGGCTCAGCAACAGAAGTCAGAGGGCAAGCTGTAAATGAATATGTAGACTGAAGTCTTTCTGGTGACAGTATAGTTAGCTGCACTTGACACACTGGTTTTGAAGCTCCTGCTGTACGAAATTTACTCACCATCATACTATAGACAAAAGACCTAGCAGAACCATACAGCAAAGTACATTAGGACACGCATTACATTATGTGCAGTCGAGGTTGTTTCACAATGATATAAATATCTGCTTTTCTGGACTGCGGCAGCTGCCTGCAACCATAACACATAGCTGCTCCCTGCAGTTTATTTCAGTGCAGTCATCTTGCCTGCTATATTATAGTTTTGAACTAGTGGTTGTCACTGACCTCTCTGTGAGGCGCTTCATAGCACATGCATGCACCACATTGACAGGAGACAAAGGCACTACTAGTAACTGTAGTTCTACTACATGTGCATAGAAATGTGCAGCATTCTGTAAGAAGCTATATGACACACCATAAAGCAAGAACTTACAGTAGCATCTGATCTCACTGTTCATAATAACCTAACCTTATTATGCCTCTGAGCTTGGTGGCATCATTCGAGACGCAATGCTCAACATTCTGTTCGTTTTCGTACAGGTGTTCCTGCAAGTGCAAGTGCGCATCAGCGACGGCCTTCCAGTACTGACTGAACATTTTCCTTCAACGACATCATCAGCACCACGCCTACATGTGCCTTACGCTGCACTGATTCCACACGTCAAACCGACTGGTTCATCACCCATGGCATCATGGGAGGTAGGCCGTCCTTTCGGTACGCCAGCGACGACAGCGCCAATGTCAAGGCCATATAAAACGGAGAGCCAACCGCGCGCCCATTTCAGTGAGCTTGGTGGCACCATCTGAAACGCAATCCTCAACCCTTTGTTCGTTTTCATACAGGTTAGTGATAAATGGTCCTTTTCTAAATGCAAACCAGCTGTGTTGTTGGGTTAGTGGTGCTGCTGAGCCCCGGGTGTTTTTTCCGCTGTTGCTGTGAATCATTGAATGTTATGCATTTGCTATTACAACTGCTACTTTATCTGCTTCATGTTTATTTCGTTTCTCCCTCTCGATACTAGCTGTTGTGACACCACGCCATCGGCAATGTGCCCCGCTTTAACTTTGCGGTGCCGAACATCGCGTGCGCTTTGTCTGCATCGTCTTTCCTTCATATATAGCTAAGTCAGAAAAGTTTAACTGTTACTCAAACTCTTCTTCAGATCGGATTACATGATGTGCAAGCGAGGCTGACAGATATCAAAGGAGCACTCGCATCACTTAAACTTTACCAGGAGAAGGTAGATAAGTGTGAAGTTGCAATTACTGTCGTACAGAAAGAAGTGACACACATGGTCAAAACACTGGATGACCTGAAAGATCGGAGCTGCCGCAATAAAAGTGTCATCTTTGGTTTAAAGGAAGACGATTTAAAGGTCGCGGTGGGGGTGTAGCCCTAGTAATCAAAAACAGTATTTTATTTCAAAAACACCGAGGCATAGCCGGTCATGAAAGTGTCTGGTGCACCATTAACGTGTGCGGCATGTTGGTTCTGATAGGTGGTGTGTAAAGGCGTCCTGACGCTTCTGTCGGTTACATAATGCAATTGCACGATTTTATTCACACCAAGGTAAATGCCAGAATTAAGCTGATATTAACCGGCGATTTCAATCTTGCAGAAATAGACTGGGACAACCTAACATTTGGGACTAGGGAAAAGGAAAGCTGTCACCTATTGGTCAAAATAATGTTTCGTTTTTCATTATTGCAGCTAGTTAACCACCCAACAAGACAGCAGGCAGACGCCGCGTCAGTCCTGGACCTGGCATTTGTATCGAACACTCTCAAACCAGAAATTAGCATAGAAGATGGCATTTCTGATCAAATAGTGATTTTACTGACCTTTTTTGAGCTAAAATCACAGGCGGGTCACCAAAACTATCCTTACATTGATTTTAAAGACTATAGAAATGCAGATGATGCCAGCATCATAGACTATTTAGAGACTGTGTTTGAGGATTTCACAGTGCTGCCTTCATATGATGTTAATAGTTTCTGGGCAAAATTTAAAGGTTCCATAAAGCATTGTGAAGAACATTTTATTTGCACAATACGTAAACGAACAAACCAAAAAACACCCAGGATCACCCGCAGTATTATACACTTGAAAAGAAAATTGCAAAGATGCGCAGAAACGTACAAAATTCATTGGCAATCGCGCATCTGTCAGGTGCATTAAAGTTGGAATTAAAAAAAGCGAGAGATAACTTTTTCTCTATTACTCTGACAAACTTCATGGACAATCAGCCTCAAAAATTCTGGCGCTATCTGTCGGAACCTGAAAACCCAATAGTGCAAATTGAAACCGCAGGATCTCTCACACATGATGCATACGGTATTGCTAACGCTTTCAAAGCCCATTTCCAGTCTGTGTTCACACGCTCTTCCCATCCAAGTGGCGTTTCGTTTGCATCTGATTCAGTGATGCCCGCTGTCGTTATCGTTGAGCCAGGTATACTGAACCTGCTCCTGAAAACTGACACGAAAAAAAAAATGTCCGGTCCCGATAACATTTCCAATGCATTTCTAAAACGATATGCTGCCCAACAGCACCGTTCTTACACAAGATTTTTACGGTGTCGCTTCAAACAGCTGCATTACCTTCACACTGGCTTGTTGCAAAAGTACAGTAAAAGCTCGATGATACGATCACGGCTAATACGAATTTCCGTATGATACGAATTTTTCTGTGGTCCCGGCCGAGCCCTATTACTTTGCAACGTGCTAGAGAACGGTTGTTACGAATCGATTTTCAGCCTGCGTCGGTTGATACGAATAAACGCCGCCCCACCGACGGCGGCGAAAGAGAACAGCGCGCAGTCACGCGCTTTCTCTCCTTCTCTTTTGGGGCGGAGGCGCGGCGCCGGACAGCGCGGACTCCGCGACTGGGCGCGAAGAGATTGAAGCGGTGGCGCTTCAAGAAATAAATGCTTTTTACGTACACGTGCCTGAGTTAGTTCACCTCTGACTCTTTAATTTAGCTACAGTCGAATCTCGTTAATTCGAACACGCTTACTTCGAACATACCGCGTACCGACAATGCTCTTAGCAGCGCGCCAAATAACGCGGCGGCGCCTCCGACCGGCATTGCTCCGATACCGCCATAGAGCAAAAGCTCAGGAGAGACCCCTCAATGCCGCGCGCGAAGGAACGGGGAAAAAAAAAAAGAACCCGCGGCGGAAATTTCCCCCTCTCTCAAATTGCAAGGTCGCCGTTTCTGCATCGCGCCGGAACAAGCGTGTACGTGCCGACTAGTGTGTTCTAGACAACCGTATTCTAGCACACACTAGTGCCGACGTCTCAGCCACGCGGATAAAATGGCAGTGAACCCTTCTCCTCTATTTTCTAGTCACATGTTGACCTTGCACGCTGCGGCAGCAGCGCAGAGGGAAGCAGCGGCGGAGGCACAGTCCGGCCAACGAAACTGCCACGCCCGCAAACGCTCGCTTCCCGATAACGGCAGAAAACGAAACTTCAGGGGGCGGCTAAAATAAGCTGGCGCCAGCACGGCGGCGGGCGCGCACGGAGATGTGCGCACGGAGTCGAAGGTGAGAGAGCTACAAGGGAGTTGAGAGGGAGGGCGAGGGGAGCCACCGAAGCGGCGGAGTCGACGCGTCCGCTTCCCTGCCGCCCTCCTCCCTCACCTTCGACGGTCTCCGCGTGCACCCGTGTGCCGGCGCCGCCCGCTCGCTCCCTGAAGCTTCGTTTTCTGTCGTTATCGGGAAGCGACCGTTAGCCGGCGTGGGCAGTTTCGTGGCCCGCGCTTGCTATGCGCTTGCGCGCCGCGATATTTCACGACTCGCACCGTTCGTGCATCGTGCTATGGTGCACGAATACTTCAAAAATACGTCCTTTTAATTCGAACAAATTTTCGGGCCCCTTCGAGTTCGAATTATCGAGATTCGACAGTAGTTTTAATTGTGTTTGGATGATACGAATTTCGGCTAATACGAATATTTTTCGTGACCCCGTGAGATTCGTATCATCGAGCTTTTACTGTAATCCCGATTCACAAAGGCGGTAATGGGTTGCACATAGACACATACAGACCGATTTCTCTAACAAGCTGCTGCTGCAAATTAATGGAGCACATTATTTAAAAAATCCATTATTAGTTACTTAGAAAGTAATAACCCGATATAGAAAGTAATAGCCTGATATACCCTAAACAGCATGGTTTCAGAAAGGGCCTTTCCACGATAACACAGCTATTGAAAACTTCTCATGACTTCGCAGAGATAATGAATTCCAGACTTCAAGGAGATGCCATTTTCGTTGATCTCTCCAAAGCCTTCCATCGCATACCTGACTGTGAACTGATTGAAAAACTTAAACTGATTGGTGTTGAATCTAACACTGTTGCATGGATAGCGTCCTATCTCTCACTCAGATCACAATATGTATCGGTAAACAATGCTGAGTCTGAGAGCCTTGAGGTCTTTTTCTGGTGTGCCACAGGGGTCCATGGTGAGGCCGTTGCTCTTTCTTGTGTACATCAACGACATCCCAACATCTGTTGAGCCTAATGTAACAGTACATATTTTCGCAGATGATTGTGTTGTCTACACAACTGTTCGATCCCTGGACAATCAAATTAAACTAAAGACCTCACTAAAGAGCATTGCAAATTGGTGTGAAAGATGGGGAATGAAGTTGAACATCAGTAAAACAGCGTGTATCACTTTTAAACATAAAAAGGTACTTGACATGTTCACTTCCAATATAAAGGGTACAGCAGTAATAAGATCACATATTGTAAAATATTTGGGTGTAACATTCTTGAGCTTGCTCAAATGGGACATTCGCATTGATAACATTTGTGCAAAGGCATTCAGGCAACTGAATTTCTTGTGTCGGAAATTGGCTACAGCACCATCCAACGTTGCGTATAAAACCATCGTTTAGCCGATACTTGAGTATGCCAGTAGTATTGTATGGTGCCCGCACCAGTCTTATCTCATTGATAAACTACATAGAATACAGCGCATGACACTCCGTTTTATTTATTGCAGATACTCATCGTATGACAGCATCACTGCTTTACGTGAAAGAGCAAGCATCCCGACTCTAATATCAGGACGGTGTATCACTGCCATGAAGTTTCTTTTCCTTCTTTATCACAGGGGCGTGAACATAGACAAAACAAGCAAAGTACATCAGGCCACCTTTTCAACATTCCAAAAGAACAAATCATGATAGCTGCATAAGACATTTTCTGCGTGCTGCAACATATTTAAATATTCATTTTTTCCCTCTGCAATTGAAGCCTGGAACCACTTTACAGAAGAAATTGCGCATGTTGACTATCGAACAACTTGAAACCAAAATACATGCACTTTTCTATGCGTAGGTCTGCTTGCGATTGT
Source organism: Dermacentor silvarum (assembly GCF_013339745.2). Taxonomy (NCBI): domain Eukaryota; kingdom Metazoa; phylum Arthropoda; class Arachnida; order Ixodida; family Ixodidae; genus Dermacentor; species Dermacentor silvarum. Next base: position 296,885,532 of record NC_051154.1, read on the forward strand.
TTAGTGCTCTGCTACAACGTTGTGCTGCGCAACTATGTTCCGATTGTTTCATCACCATGTCTGCACTTTTTGCAGCTCTCTACCCTTGCCTGTATTATCTGCCTTGCACTGCTTTCTTTGACCTGTTCATTCTGTTTGCATCTTATTTATTTGCATTGTAAAAATTACCGCATTTTGTTGCTTTCTCCTGTTATGACCCTTAAGGTTTTGTTTTGTTTTGCTTGTGACCCACTCCTGTACGAGCCTGTAAAGGCTTACAGTATTGCTAAATAACTAAATGAATAAATGTGTGCGCCTATGATCACATATTACAGTGCAGTCCACTTATAACGATATCGAGAAAAACGAGAAATCCGATCATTATAACCGATCATCGCTATATTTGGACTGCCGAAAAAAAAATGCCGAATATACCTTTGGGCAGTCCCGAAACCGAAACTGCCACTTGCGATAAAAAAAATTTACGTCGTATAAAGTAGGCCGGGAAAAACAAAACTTTTATTTATATACCTCTAAATAGCGTTTCAATCGTTAGGCACACTGAAATGGAAATCTGCACATGCTTTCGCGGAAGTTTCGAGTTCACAACCGCCGTGTGCATCGCGATGTCCATCAGCTGCGCGAACAATGGCGGCTATAATTCAGCGTGCATGAATTCAATGAGCGACTCGATCGACGACGTTGCACTTTGGTTGAACCTCGGGGTCAGTGTCAAAGACGCGCCATTGTCAATCACTGCTGCTGCTGTCGTCGCCTCCGTCGCACAACACCGCCGTCTGTCGCGGCAACGATCGCCCCAACGGAGTTCTCTTTGCAGAACGAGGCAGCACTATTCGCACTCAGAAGCTCCTCCATCAAAGCACCACCTATTTCATCGTCAGTAGCAACGTGCTCCCAGAGTTCGGACACCACCGTGTTGGTTTTGCCCATGGGGTTTCGTCGTGACGGCTCCCGGTTTTCATAATCGTCAATATCATCCACTGCCTGAGCTCGTACTTCCAGTCTTGCAAAATTTGCAGCTTCGTCTCGAGAGACATATCTTTGCGCTTTGTCGGCGCACTTCCCGCTGCTTCCGCAGTGCATTTCCGCGCTCGCTGAGAGAGGGAGATTGTAAAAGGAGCATAGGCCGCACAGGCGCCGCTTGCTTATCGCTTTCTCCCCCCCTTTTCCAAATCAGTTTCGTCTCAAGGGGCACACCTGCTGCTGCTTCCATTGAGAGAGAGCGCGGGAGGGAGCACAGGTGCCCCTCGCCAGAGGAGGCATTGCCTTCGCTCATCGCCTTTCTTCCGCCCTCTCCTCGCGCGACCGCCGGTGAAGCGGGGGTGAAGCAGCTGGCGCCATCTTGTGCATGCTGCACCAAGTTGCCATGCTCTCCGTGGCTTTCGCAATCGGCACACGGGCAGGATGAGCTGTGCGGTAATGGCGGCAGATACGAACTCGAGTAGGCTAACTTTTCGCCCCATCTCGGTTAAGGTAAACGTAGGAACGCAATTTTCACGATTATTCTGCATGAAAAACGCCACCCAGAAGCAAAATTTCAATCGTTATATCCGATATGCGGTGAATAACATATCGTTATATATGGGTTTTTTTCTCATAGCCCTAATGCATAAGTTGATACTCTTAGCTGGACTCATCGTTATAAACGATATATCGTTATATGTGGACTGCACTGTACTTGATGCCTGCACTTGAAAGGATGTTGCACATCGTGTTGGCTAACACAGAACTAGGTCTAGTATACACATTACAAATCCCAAGTTGTTGCCTAGCTCCATTGGTAGAGCATCGCAAGTGTCATGCGGTAGTTGTGGTTTCAACACTTACCAGTAGCAAGTTGTCTTTTCCTCCACTTTCATTTCCTTTCTCCTTATTAATTATACATTTCACCTGAAAAACATTTCATTTCTCCCGTGCTTTGCTTGACTTCACTATCTGTTAGTATCATATTTTTTTTTATTTATTCAATACTGCAAACCTTGTGCAGGTCCAAGCAGGGTGAGTAAAAAGGTAAACAAGGCAAATACAACAGAGTTAATAACGTTTCAAAAACATCAAATTGAGGCGAAAGGCAATAAAGAATCATTCCAATCAGTTACAGTGCGAGGAAAAAATGAAAACTTGAATAAATCTGTTCATGCAAAATAGGGTGTCAGCGAAGTAGGATGATGGTGGCGAGTATGCCTTGATGTAGAAGATGATAGATAGGGTGATGGATTGATTGCTAGGTGCCGATTCCACAGCAAGAAAAGAAATTGTAAACGTAACGCTTTCCTTCTTTGTTCGAGACATTGAATTCCATTAGCCTGCATTATTTCAGAGGGTGAGTCATACGGGGAAAATTTCGAGTAAATAAACCATACAGCCTTCCTCTGTACCTTTTCGAGGCGGGAAATATTGTGTTTAGTAAACGGGTCCCAAACAACGCATGCATATTCAAGTTTAGGTCTAATTATTGAATTGTACGCAAGTAATTTTACACTCGGGGGTGAGTTTTTAAGCTTATGTCTTAAAAAATATAATTTACGGAACACAGAAGAGCAAATGTTATCTATATGTAAATTCCAAGATAAAGTATTAGTAAGTGTAACGCCTAAGTACTTATATTTAGTCTCTTCCCGCAACGGTGCCGTGCCTAGCGTGTACGCAAAAGAGAGCGGAGCTTTTTGCCGAGAGAAGCGAAGAAAGACGGTTTTATCAGTATTAAGTTTCATATCCCATGTTTCACACCATTCAAAAATGTTAGCAAGAGCGGTATTAAGATGGTTCTGATCGGTAGATCAGGTTATTTCTTGAAAAAGCACACAATCATCCGCAAACAATCTGATTTGCACGTTAGGATCAATTACAGTGGTTATATCATTTATATACAGTAAAAACAGTAATGGTCCCAGCACACTACCTTGGGGGACCCCGGAGCCAACCGGAAGACAGCCCGATTGCCGCTCATTAATGGCTACAAATTGATAGCGATTGGTTAAATAGTGCGTTATCCATATAACTAAAATTTCCGGTAGTTTAATGCGTCTGAGCTTTACTATTAGTTTGTCATGTGGAACTCTATCGAAAGCTTTGCTGAAATCTAGAAATATTGACGCGAAATAAGTTGGCACGTGGTGACACTGGCCCCTTGAGGCGAGAACGACGAAGTTCGTGGTTGCGCGCGCGCTCTCCGAGGTCCAGCCATTATTAAAGGCTGACGTGTTTTTTTGCCTATCTGTTGCTGGTGAACTATTCTAGCTGTAATAGCTGGGTGACATTTCTGGTGGAAGTGCTGGGTACGGTCGATGTTAAGATCTCCGGAGCGTACCCCAGACCTAAGCCCGGCGAGTAGTTCGGACGAGCTTACCCCTGTGCACGTACGTACCAGCCGGCGTCTCCAGGGACTCCAGCCACAGCACGGTCTGCTACCCGAACGAAGTAGAATGACGAACCAACCACCTCCTGCCGCTACTGCAGCATCGCACGTGGTCGTCAATCAGATCCGGACGCCGAATCATTTCCACGGGAGTGCTTCAGAGGACGCCGACGACTGGCTTGACCATTTTGACCGGGTCGCCAACGTCAACGACTGGACCCACGAGCGTAAGCTTCGCTACGTGTACTTCGCTCTTGAAGATTCCGCTAAAATATGGTTTGAGAACCACGAGGCGACACTGACGTCATGGGAAGAATTTCGTCGGCAGTTCCTCAATGCCTTCGCCAGGGCGGACCGGAAGGAGAGGGCGGAGTTAGCACTGGAGTCGAGAATTCAAGGCCCGAATGAGCGAGTGACGGCGTACGTAGAAGACATGAATCGGCTCTTCCGACGTGCGGACCCCTCTATGACTGAAGCAAAGAAGGTGCGCCACCTAATGCGCGGCGTCAAAGAGGAAATCTTTGCTGGCCTCATTCGAAATCCGCCGACGACAGTGGCAGAGTTCCACGACGAAGCCACCACCATGGAAAAGGCCCTTCAACAGCGGGCCAGGCAATACAACCGCGACGCCGTGATTTCAAGGGAGCTCTCTGCCGTTACCCTCGGCAACGACGTCGGCGCCTTGCGAGAACTCATCAGGGCTGTCATCAAGGAGGAACTGCAGAAGATGCAGACGACCGCTGCCTCTGTGGGACAACTTTCCATTGCGGAAATGGTGCGCGCCGAGGTCCAACAGGCCGTCCATGTTCCTGAACAGTACGAGGCACCACAGCAGAGACCGCGTCCTAAAATGAGTTACGCAGAAGCAGTACGTCGTCCACCACCCTCAAGCGCGTATAGCATGGTACACCCCGCTCAGCAATTGGACGTTAGCTTCAGGCCTCGCAGCACACCGCACATCGCAGAAGCAAGAACTAGGAAGAGCGACGTCTGGCGCACCGCAGACTACAAGCCCCTTTGTTACCATTGTGGCGAAGCCGGACACATCTACAGAATGTGTCCTTATCGTCATGTGGGGCTCCGAGGATTCGCACCAAATGCACCTCGTCCACGACCTGGTGAGCGGCCGCCGGAAATAGAGAGTTTCGTCGCGAATCGTCGCAATGGTGATCAACGATGGCACGAGCCCCGTTCGTCGTCTCCTGCTCGTTACAGGTCACCATCACCAAGCCAAGCCTTCTCTCGCGGCGCTCTCAGACGCCGCTCGCCAAGCCCGGCGGCTCGGGAAAACTGAGTTCAGCGACCTCCGGAGGTGAGGCCGCTGACGTCGACTGTGCGCAAGATCCTCCACTACGACGACAACGACGAAAACAGAACGACGCAGACCTACAGACGCAGTCAAACACCGTACGAGAGGTAATAACGTCGAACATTCCCGTCACCGTAGACGACGAAGACATAACAGCATTAATCGACACTGGAGCGGACACCTCAGTTATGAGCATGGACCTTGCCTGCAAGCTGAAGAAAGTTTCTACCGAGTGGACTGGGTCGCAGATTCGCACTGCAGGCGGCCATCTGCTAACCCCGGTAGGAAGATGCACAGCGCGAGTGAGCATTCGTGGGTTTACGTACCTCGGAGATTTCGTTATCCTCCCAAGCTGTTCGAGGGACCTAATTCTGGGAATGGACTTTCTGCAGTCTAATGGAGCCGTGATAAACTTACAAAGTCGCTGGTAACGTTTTCAACGGCGCAGGCCTTAGCAGGGAGCAGCACTGACGACACGTATGTCAACGCCTTGAGGATTGTCGACGAGAACATCACGGTGCCGCCAAGGAGCAGCGTATTGACCCTCGTAACCTGCGGCGCATTCGACAACTATGAGGGTATTGCCGAGGCAAATATCCCGCTGTTGCTCGAAAGACACATCTGCATCGCCCGGGGCCTTGTTCGAATACAGAATAAGTGCTCGCAAGTTTTGCTGACAAATTTCAGCCATGAGTATCAGCACGTCCCTCAAGGTACAGCTGTGGCCTTTCTGAACGGCATTGCTGACTTCTCCGACGTCGGCACGTTACAAGTGACTTCACCGGATGTAACAACTCACGCCAGCCTGAGTACCCGCGTCCACATTAATGCTGACTTAGCAGATGTACAGAAGAATCAGCTACTGGGCCTAGTGACAGAATTCTCTGGCTGTTTTTCCACAGAATCTAGAGTCCAGCGCACCTCCATTACGCAACACCGGATAGTTACAGAGGAGTCGGTGCGGCCTGTTCGTCAGCACCCGTACCGCGTGTCACCTATGGAGCGGGAGGCGATTAAGCGTCAAGTTGAAGAAATGCTCAATGATGACGTCATCCAGCCGTCGACAAGTCCGTGGGCGTCCCCTGTCGTGCTAGTAAAAAAGAAAGACAACACGCTCCGCTTCTGCGTTGACTACAGACGGCTTAACCGAGTCACCAAACGCGACGTTTACCCCCTGCCATGGATCGATGACGCTTTGGACCGTCTGCGCCATGCTGAGTTCTTTACTTCGTTAGACCTAAAGTCAGGGTACTGGCAAATCGAAGTGGACGAGCGTGACCGTGAAAAAACCGCCTTCGTGACTCCCGACGGGCTATACGAATTTAAAGTCCTGCCTTTCGGTCTCTGTTCCGCTCCTGCTACGTTTCAACGAATGATGGACACTGTACTCGTCGGACTAAAGTGGCAGACGTGTCTAGTGTACCTTGACGACGTTGTTGTGTTTTCCAGCACGTTCGATGAACATCTCACCCGACTACGAAGTGTCCTTACCGCAATACGCAAGGCAAACCTCACCATCAAGCCTGAAAAATGTTACTTTGGCTTCCGGGAACTCAAGTTTTTAGGCCACGTGGTCAGCTCCCAAGGAGTACGACCAGACCCAGAAAAGCTTGCTGCCGTTGCCGAGTTTCCTCACCCTAAAGACAAGAAGGCTGTTCAGCGGTTCCTGGGCCTCTGCGCTTACTACCGCCGTTTCGTTGAAGGCTTCTCGAGGATTGCTGAACCTCTCACGAGACTGACGCGACAAGATGTGCCCTTTGCGTGGACGGAAGACCAAGAGCTGGCCTTCACCGAATTGCGCAAACGCCTTCAATCCGCTCCAGTGCTGGCGCATTTTGATGACACCGCGCCAACTGAAATTCACACAGACGCAAGCAACGTAGGACTCGGGGCTATTCTGGTTCAATGGCAAGACGGCGCAGAACGTGTAATTGCGTACGCGAGCCGTAGTCTCACAAAAGCAGAAGCTAATTATTCGACCACCGAAAAAGAATGTTTAGCAGTCGTGTGGGCCATCAGCAAGTTCCGACCTTACTTATACGGCCGGCCATTTCGAGCGATCAGTGACCACCATTCGCTCTGCTGGCTTGCCAATCTACGAGACCCGTCAGGTCGCCTCGCTCGTTGGAGCCTCCGCCTCCAGGAATACGACATGACTGTTGTCTACAGATCGGGCCGTAAGCATAGCGACGCTGACTGCTTGTCACGTTCTCCTATTCCCTCGACATCCTCCGACTTGGAGCTAGATTTGCCGTTTCTTGGTGTCGTCGACGTGGTGCGCATGGCTGACTACCAACGTACAGACTCTGAACTGCTTCCAGTCATCCGATATCTCGAGGGAGCTGACGTTGTTGTCCCACGCCCACTTTCACGAGGATTGACATCGTACTGCCTGCGGAACGATGTCCTGTACAAGAAAAATTTCGAGAACAGCCAAGAAACGTTCCTTCTCGTCGTTCCGACTGCGCTGCGCGAGGAAGTTTTACAGGCGTGTCACGACGATCCCTGTGCCGGCCACTTAGGCTTCGCGAGGACATTAGCGCGCATACGGCGGAAATACTATTGGCCACACCTATTTTCGTCGGTTCAGCGCTATGTGCGAACGTGCCGTGACTGTCAGAGGCGTAAAGTCCCACCCGTCAAGCCTGCCGGCCTCCTTCAGCCTTTGGATCCGCCTCCGGCGCCGTTCCAGCAAGTGGGAATGGACCTTCTTGGTCCGTTCCCCACGTCTTCCTTGCAAAACAAGTGGATAATCGTTGCAACCGATTATTTAACTCGCTATGCGGAGACAAAAGCTGTGCCGCGGGGAACTGCTGCTGAAGTCGCCAGCTTCTTCGTCCACAACATCGTGCTTCGTCACGGTGCACCCGCTGTGCTCATTACTGATCGCGGTGCAGCGTTTACAGCGGAGTTGTTGCAACAAGTCGTCACGCTGACGCATACTGACCACCGAAGGACCACAGCCTATCATCCCCAGACTAACGGCTTAACAGAGCGCCTGAACAGAACATTGGCCGACATGCTATCCATGTACATTGATGTGGAACACAAGACATGGGATGAAATTTTGCCATACGTGACGTTTGCTTACAATACCGCTGTGCAGGAAACCACCGAGTTTACACCATTCGAGCTCGTTTACGGACGTCGCGTTACAACCCCCTTAGACGCCATGCTCCCGGTAGACCACGGAGCCACAAGTAATGACACCACTGAGGAGTTCGTCGAGAAAGCGGAGGAAGCTCGCCAGCTTGCTCGGAATCGCATCCGCACCCAGCAGAATACCGACGCCTGCCGTTACAACCGGACCCGACGGAACGTCCAGTACTCACCAGGCGACCGCGTGTGGGTGTGGACACCTATCCGACACCGTGGGCTCTCGGAGAAATTGTTGCGCCGCTATTTCGGCCCCTACGAAGTTGTACGCCGCCTCAGTGATGTGAACTATGAGGTGGTGCCTCAAAGCTCTGATCCTAGTTCGAACCGACGCCGTCCCCGTGCTGAAGTCGTCCACGTAGTACGGATGAAGCCGTACTACGCACGCGAGGGATAAGCAACCCTCACAAACTGCTTCAGCACTGCGCACATTCCTGTATGTTTTTTTTTTTTTTCTTTCCATGTTGGCACTCTTGCCCATATTGCTCGCCCCATGCCCTTGAAGCGACCGGGTCGGTCGCTTTTGAGAGGGGAGCAATGACGCGAAATAAGTTGGCACGTGGTGACACTGACCCCTTGAGGCGAGAACGACGAAGTTCGTGGTTGCGCGCGCGCTCTCCGAGGTCCAGCCATTATTAAAGGCTGACGTGTTTTTTTGCCTATCTGTTGCTGGTGAACTATTCTAGCTGTAATAGCTGGGTGACAATATTGCATCGATCTGACCGTTCTTATCCAGGCACGAAGCAAGTGAATGTATTACTGTAACTAATTGTGTAGTTGTTGAGTAGCCTTTTCTAAACCCATGTTGGTAATTAGAGAGGACTGAGTGTTCGGCTAAAAATTCATTTATCTGATTGGCAATAATGTGTTCAATTAGCTTACAGCATGATGATGTAAGCGATATTGGACGGTAATTTTGCAATAAAGCCCGATCACCTGTCTTGTGTATGGGCACAACTCTGGCTATCTTCCAGTCATCCGGTAACCTTCCATGAAGTAATGAAGTACGATAGATAATAACAAGAAACCTTGCAATGAACTCGGTATATCGTTTCAGAAACACGTTAGGAAGGTTGTCAGGACCACCTGATGATTTTGTTTTTAGATTTAGTAACATGGAAACTACGCCAGGGTATGAAATAAAATGCACATCAGCGGGATGAAGTACCGTATCACTAGATGGACAACTACCTGAGTTAGCAAACACGCTGTGAAAGTAGTCATTGAAATGGCATGCAATATCACCATGATCGGTAACTACAGAACCATTAACAGTAATTTGTGACACTGTTTTCTTTTTTTCGCTTACATAATTCCAAAATTTCTTGGAGTCCTCTACAATGAATTTCGGCAACACTGTATTAAAGTAATGTTCCTTCGAAGAGTGCACCGCACGTGCAAGGTTTTCTTTTAGTTCCTTCAGATGAACGATGTGCATGTGCCGTTTCTTTAACCTTTTTATCCTTCGCTTCAAGTGAATTATTTCACGTGTCATCCACGGAGTCTGCTTACGAACTAGTTTACGTTTGCTCGGCACAAACTTATCTATACAGTAAAGACACATATCTTTGAAACGATGCCAAAGTGTGTTCACATCATTGTCAGTAAAATCTGTAAGGCATGTTTCTAAATTTTTCTATAATGGATGCATCGTCTGCACGTGAGTAGTCTTTGAAAGAACGCTTCACAGGGTTATTTGAATTGATAAAAGGGACAACGGATAAGCAAACACTGACAAGCAGGTGATCAGAAATCCCTTCCACAACTTGAATAGTATATCTAGGTAACAATCTAGGTAAAAATACCAAATCTAGTATAGATCTGGAAGTCCCTTGCACACGTGTTGACTCCTGAACTATTTGGATTAGGTCATGAGTCAACATTATGTTAAGTATACTGTTTAAATGATTGCTGTTGTGGTGAAGTGATTCAAAGCGCTCCCAATTAATGCCTGGTAAGTTAAGGTCCCCTATAAGTAGCAGTTTGTTTTTATGGAATTGAGAAATGTGCTTTTCCAGCTTAACCAGATACTCAAGATCGGCATCTGGAGGTCTGTAAATGGCACACAGTAAAAAGTTATGGCCCCAGCACGAGATATTTATGCATAAACATTCGAGGCCGGGAATGTCTTCCAATAGAACAGCATCTATGTGGTCCTTAATAAGGACTGCCATGCCACCTCCCCTGGAAGGCCGATCCTTACGAAAAACTTGTTAACAGTGTGGGAAAACGTCCTCGTCATCTATTTCAGTCCGCAGCCACGTCTCAGTTATGACTGCAATGTGTGGGTCTTGCTCTAGTAAGGAAACCTCAAGAGGTTCTGTTTGGTTGATTACGCTACGAGCGTTTAAGTTGATTATACGTAAGTGCTTGTCACTTTCTTTGGAAGGGCATCATATCTCAGGCTGCTGGGACTGATTGTTCACTATCTTGACGCGCATGTTTTTTGTCTCATCCCAGAAGAATAAATCTTTATCAACCTTTAGTTTGTCATGAAGTAAGTGTACTTTCTTACCCTGCAGTTTCTCGGCTTTCGCACTTTCCCACAGAAGCTTCCGTTTCTTCAGCGTCGCTTGCGAGTAGTCATTTTGAATAGACATGCCTGATCCTTTAAGTTTGCTGCAGTTTTCGAATATCAGCTTCTTTTCGTTAAAATTTTGTAGATAGATGATAACTGGACGTTTGATGCCTCGTCGGCCAAGCCTGTGGATGCGGCCGATAGATTCGCACTGTACATTCAGCCTATCCCTCATTATTTCTGCAAGAACTTTTTCCTTGAGAAGCGCTTCTGTTTCCTCGGGGCATTCAGGTATGCCATGAATAATTATGTTTGATCGCCTATTCCTGTCTTCCAGATCAGCAAGTTTCTTTGTCTGGAAACCAATAACGTGTTCTATAGATTTTAGGGTAGTTTGAACTTTATCGTCTTGAGCCGAAGAGGGCTCAGACAGCCTTTTGTCAATTTGAGTGAACATCTGTTGAAGGGTACTTATCAATGTTTCGACGTTACATAATTGGACTTTCATTTCTGAAATATCGTTGCGGATTATAGCTTGACCTTCAAGCAACTGTTCAAACATTTCCTTCTGCGTGGGACCTGGATTTGTTTCAATGTCTCCGCAGAGAAGCAAACCGCAGACAAGAAGACATTCATAGGCAAGGTCAAGGCACTTCCGTGGGCACGGCACGACAATAATACCACGACAATCACTTCGTAATGAACTACTGTGAGAACTGACCTGCAGTACGCAGAACAGAGTCCTGATTAATGTCATGGTCAAGCAGCGATCGCCGTGCCCACAGAAGACGAATCGATGGGGTGCTTTTTTATAGCGGTGATTCCAGATGACGTCACGCCGCGAATTCCAAGTGGTGTCGCTAGCAGCGCCAGGCTGCCAGTCAGTGACCACGGTGGAATCTGGCCCACGGTGTAATGCGGATGAGGTTGATACACGCTGACGATACCATTCTTTTCCCAGCACGTGTAGTCGTTTGTTGCTGTAGTTGCGCTGAACTGGAAAATGCCCTGCAGTACGCAGAACAGAGTCCTGGTTAGTGTCATGGTCAAGCAGCGATCGCCATGCCCTGGTAATGACATATGGTTGTTACTGAACAAAATCAACTCCCCCATTACTCTCCAAGAGCCCCACTGTATAGATTGCTCTTTTCACAGAAAGATTTTTTTTCTCAATGACAGTAGTACAGTCAGGCAGCTTTTATAATTCCCAAGTGAGATGGCCAACATTTTAAGCAGTGCTTGCACATGCACTAAAACAAACTTATACCCCAGCAGCTCTAGCAGTGCATGACAAGGTTACCTGTAATAGCTGTTTCCCAAACATTGCTGTGGTGCTTCCTAACCATTCATTCAGACATTTCCCTATATGCAAGCCTGCTGAATACAACGGCATACTTGTACCGAGCAAAAATACCCAACCGTCTACCTTCCTACTCCTTTTACTAAAAACATTAGCACATTTTATTCAACCTTGCAGTACAATTCTAATCAGAAGTTTTTCAAGATGTATGCGACCCATTTCAAATACCATTACATTCATCGTTGCTTTTGCTGTTGATGCACAATCTTGGCGCCTGAAAGGGTTAATGTCTCAAGCACCTGGCTTCTTGACACACGAAGCACCTGGTAATGACATCACTAGGCTTTGTAGCTCCTAGCTGTGTGCCAATCATGTATTGGCACTTTGAGCCGAGCGGAAATCAAGCTCACTGTTCTTGCACCCCAAGTCTAGCCCAGTCGAACTTGGTGAAGCGACGTATATATTCTTGACTAATTTTTAAACTCCATCAAAATCTGTTCACACCAAAAAGTCAGGTGCCGCACTTTTACAATGGATAGAATGGCCCGAAGTGGAAGCATGGTAGTCCAGCTTTGCTCTTTGCTTGAGCAAAGTCTCATTAGAGCTATAACCAAGATTAAGCATGCTTACTGCATCAACTAATGCAGCTTTTGCTAGGAAAGACATGACAGGGCACTGAGTGCAAGCACAACACAAAAAAGAACTGCTGCATCAGCTGGTTTGCCTAAAATCATGCCACTGTGGACTGGAGACAGTGGCTTGATAAAGAATTACATGTAGGTGGAGCGAAAACAGCAGACGAGGCAGTCCCGGTGTTCTCGAGTTAAGGAGACGGAGAGCTGAACCCGGTTGGACCATCTGGGGTGGTGCGCCCCATACTATGGTGGAGCGCAGCTGTCAGCACAGGGACATCACTCACACCACAGGTTGGCTCAAATGAGTGCGAACATTGAATGCACGTACATTCGACGTTACTGTACTATAGCGGCGCCGTGCACTCGTTGCTGGGAAGCAGCAATAACTTTTCGTCTTGACATAATACCTGCACACTTTCTTCAATGCAGTACCACATCCTGCACTAGAAAGGCTGTTTGCATAACGTGCACTATACTTCTCTATTCAGGCTCTGAACAGTTATAGTAAGCTGGAAGCAGACGCAGTTGTTTTGATACAAGGATCATAAAACTTGTCGTAACCTCACCGTAAAACTCGTGATCGCTGAAACGCATTAAGAAGTGATGCTGATGCTTGAGATTCAAACGATGTGCACACTCACGAAGGCTAGCACACAAATGGATTGGGTTGGTTTGCAATGTTTGCCTGAATCTTTCTTGTACCCGAACAATACGAGTTTTACCGCCGGGCTTAACATTTTTCTTTCCTGTAAATGTGGCATTACTACTCGTCACTTCTGCAAGAAGCAGTGTCGAAGCGAAAATTCTGCGTACGCTCAGCCAGTGTTGCATCCATCGTTCACTACCTACGTACACGGTGCCACGTCAACGCCCATAGTACATTTCGTGTCCTCTGGATCAGTGAGGTCACGCTGAAGTCGTATGTGAGGTGTAAACGCGAGTGTACAAGCTCACTTTACAGAAGCATACTAGAACGTTCGAAAAAGTCGCACATAGTGCATAGATTATGGCTGATGATTGCAGCTCCAGGCTTCACAACATAGCTACCCTTCATGCTGTAAAGGCTGCCGTCAAACTAAACCTACACGGTACTATCATTGACCTCAGAAAAGCACCTCTGTCTGTGAAGATGCAAGCTCAGCATGAAGTTTCATTGCCTCTCTGTACAAAATTCAACGTCTTAATGCATGAAATTTGACCAAACCATGCGATCTCATTACAACTCCATAATGCTTCACAGCACTACACAAACATTGCGGTAAAACTCGTGGCAGAAGTAGAACATCATGAAATCAAATGTATGCGTGCACAGTGAGCTTGTGCATAAAGTTGATGTTGTCAAGGTGTTTATTGACAGGATTGAGAGGTCGAACTCGGTGCGGCAGTCAGAACCCTGCAAGCAGTCAGGACAAGCCCCGTGCGTAACAGCGCTGCTGATGCGCCTGACTGACCGGCACTTCGTCGTATTTCATACACCGGAGATGCACCTGGCTAACCGGCACTTCTTCTTCCTTACAATGTAACCATTTTCCACCGCTCCGCACAAGATTCAGTCTCAGAGCGTGAAATTTGGCCGTATAGTGCGACGTTACGAATTTGTCAAACTGCACTGCATTGCACAAGCGTTGCTGTAAAGCCTGTGGCAGAAGTAAGAGATCATGAAAACAAATGAATGCACACATAGTATATTTGTGCATATGGTGTATGTAACTATTTGCTATGGCTCCGCAGAAGATTCAGTGTCAGGGCATGAAATTAGGCCGTAACGTGCAACGTCATTACTAATTTGTCAAACTTCACCTTGCTGCACAAGTGTTGCGTTAAAGCCCGCGGCAGAAGTGAGGTTGCATGAAATCACGTGAATGCACAGAAGGCACTTGTGTGACGTGGAATTAAAACATTCACTGCCACTCTGCACAAGTATGCATCTCAATGCATCTGTTCGATCGAGCAGACCAGGTGATGTCGTTACAACCCCGTAAAGCTTCACATCACTATGCAAGCATTGTCTTAAAATTCACAGCAGAAGTAGCTAAGGTTCCACGAAATTTAATGAATGCATGGACAGCGCTCAAGCGCCGGTCAGTGAATGCAAACATTCTGTCTTCCTTTGCACAAAAGTCTTTGCATAGCTGTTTGAAACGAAGGAAGCGCAGTGCGGTGCGATTAGCTATATCAACGTTTGCACACTTCGTGGAAATAGTTAAGGATTCTAAAGCCAGTGTGCAGTAGTTAAAATACAAAAAATAATGAATCAATGAAAATGCTTTTGATCATGCGATGAATGAAAACATTCCATGCCTTTTTGCATATAAGTCACAGCATGGTGTGAAAAAAAAAGAAAAACTGGAAATTTCAAGGAACCCCTAGTAGCTAAATGCAACTTGTGAATAATAGTATTATGTCAAAGACAGCATCAGCTGTTAAAATTAAAACCTATCGCTCAACTCGTTACGGTCTGTTGCTCCCTTGTTCCCGAGGATGCAAAGCACTGCAAGCTCTCTCTGCTGCAGCCTTCTTGGCGCAACGCTCCTCTGTCACTTCGTCAGAGCCATTACGGAGAAAAAAACAAGACACAACAAGTTTTATACCATCACCACTATATGGGTGTCCTCAATACTTGACACGACGTCAAGCAAGCTCCACCTCCCCAACTATTCCCTGCCTCCAAGCAGTCCGTTTGCACATTTCTTGCTTATGATAAAAGCAGCGAAGGTATGCGCAATGTATGACTAAAATTTCCCTCCTCGTTCTTGTTTTAGCACAGAGTGCTCCAAGCTGGCGTGACCAGCCTACTTGGTTCGGAAACTTTTCTTCAGCTGCCACCGTCGTTGTTCCTCCTCTTCCATCAGAGATGGGACGCCATAGACGTTTGCACTTGGAGATATGACTTTATGTACACAATATATACATTGACAGCTATTTACAGCGAGTCTGACCTAATACTCGACATAGCCGATAGTGCATAACACTGCTCGTACATCCAGACGCTTTGTTTACACTGAACCCGGCGCCTTAACTCGGCAGAGCTGACAGGGCCGAGCACCTTTCCTGCGTCCGGAACACTTGTGAGGGGTCGGGAGCCCTGTTTTAATCCTTCTGTTGCTCCTCCCAAATCCCCTCACGGTAAATCACGACACCAGTGTGACCTGATTGGGTCAACTGGGCTGTCACTCACTTGTCACTACTTCTCTCACTCTCTCCCTGCGTGTCTCGGAACATTTGGAGAGATGGAGGGAGAGTAAGAAAAAAAATAAACAAATAACGCACAAACACTTCCACTATGCGACATGTTACATTTCTCGCAGAACCCTGTCGATGAAAGAAACACCCGAGTCACTCCGTTCTTGTTCCTTAATTGGAAATTACAGACTGTATGCAGTAAAAGGCACCGCACCGAAGCACGCCCATCGATGCACAATGCCATCCTGCGCGTGGTCCGTCTCCGGTTAATGATTGAGGGCTAATTAATGAGGGCTCGCTCATACGCGTCTTCATATTTATGTGGTATGCCTCACTGATTTCTCTAGTCAATTTTTCGCTATGGGTAAAAACAGATGAACGATCTTAATCCTACATTAAGCCCCATACTGGCAATGCATGGCCAAGTTGGACGAGCATGCTGGTCTTTCGAGTGAAATATGGTGATCCTTTAGGCACATGTTGAGGCACCGGCCAGTTTGCCTTACGTAAGTTTGACCACATGTGAAAGGAATACAGTACACTGCCTGTGACACTCACTGGACAATTTTGTTGGTATCTTTCACGTAGCAAGCCTCCCTTGCCTGCTTGCCTTTCTCAATTCACTTGTAGACTACCATGCATATCGTGCCTACTTTATTTTTCGCTAGAAATACATGTGCATAGCAGTCTATGAGCGAACTGAGGAAGGCACCCTGGCTAGGGAGGCTTGATTTAATAAAGATACCACTAAATTTGTCCTGTGTCTGTCAGGGGTAGTGTAGTCTATTCCTGGGATCATGTGTATAATTGGTCAAATGTACATGGGCAGAGACTGGCTGGTGCCTCAACATGCACCTAGGAGAGCACCATAATTTACTCAAGGGACCAGTATGTTTGTCCCACTTCACAAAGCATTGACGGTACTGGGGCTGTGCACTGGATTTACATTGTTCATCTGTTTTGTTCACCTACGGCAACCAACTGACCAACAAAATTGGTGAGGAATACCACATAAAAAATGGGCTACAGCCTGTTTACTAAGTTCTCCGCAACTTCCAGTAATCACAAATTTCTTTGTTTCGACTAGTTTCAGGCACCTTATTTCTTTTCAAATCTTCTGCCTGAACTATAGAGCTTTAATGCAACAAACTTTCAAGTTTCCTTAATTCCTGAGCATAATTTTTGTTTTCTGCTTTTCACATGTGTTGCAAGAAGGACCCTTTTTAATTAAAATTGACTTTAAAAATTTTTTTTCCATTTCCGAATCAAAATTTTCTGCATTAATCCCAGGATAGACATCAATGTACAGCCTCAAGTAATGTATAGACATCAATGTATAGACATAAAGTAAAAGTTTTGAGACCACGACATCAGCAAAAAATTTCAATATATTCAAGCACAGCTCCACGGCCTCGAATTGGCTTAGTATGTTGCATTGGTCAAACACGTGCACGTAGGGGTGTGCTCTTGATTTCAGCCGGAATGCCCAGGCTGCGAAGAAAAAATTTAATCGTGGCACCTTTGGTCCAGAAACTTTCGCTCGCGACTACATACACTGATCCTAGATTAAAAATCGGTGATTGTTTTGATAATTAAAAAAGCATAAATATATTCTGCCCATTGTATCTGACAGTGACGCTGCGACTATGTTCCAAATACCGCAAGTTGGCAGTTATCCAAGATATTCTGTGAGAACAACCATAAAATGGTTCGATTGGTCCCCGTGCAATAGATACATAGGTCGTTATCCTGATTGCTCAAAATCTCAAGCTCTACGTAAGAAACTGAATACTGGCATGGTAAATACTTTACAGAGGCTGAGATCAGAGAGGTATTACATAACCTTAATGGCCGCTCAGCCTCCGGGCCGGATGGTATTTCCAACCGCCTCCTTCGCAACCTGGATGATGAGTCCATCACGAAATTGAAGGAAGAAATCAACAGGATATGGGAATCGGGCACGGTTCCTGAGTCCTGGAAGACTGCTTCGGTGGTCCTCATTCCTAAGCCAGGGAAACCTCTAGCTCCGGAAAACCTGCGCCCGATCTCGCTCACCTCTTGTGTGGGTAAGGTTGCAGAACACACTATTCACAATAGGATTTCAAAGTATATCGAGTGCCGGGAAATATTTCCTTACAATATGGGGTTGGCTTCAGACCCGCACTCTCCACACAAGATGTGATGCTTCTCATCAAACGCCAAATTATCGACCGCAGGACTAGAGATATTAGGGGAATACTTGTCCTAGATCTGGCTAAAGCATTTGACAACATCTCACATAGATTCATACTTGAGGCAGTCTTGGAGCTAAATTTGGGACGGAGATTCCACACGTATGTTAAATCCTTTCTTAAGGATAGAGTTGCTACCATCTAAATTGGGCAAATTAAATCTGATGAGTTTGAATTGGGGGCAAGAGGGACCCCGCAAGGGGCAGTAATCTCCCCCCCTCTCTTATTTAATATTGCCATGAGGGGAGTCTCGGAGCACCTATCCTCTGTGCAAAACATTGGCCATGCCTTATACGCAGACGACATCACGATTTGGTGTTCAGGTGGATCAGACGTGATCGTTGAACAGGCGCTACAAGAAGCACTAAATGTAACGGAAGAATTCTTAACTACTGACACAGGGCTCAGCCTCTCACCTACCAAGTCTGAGTTATTGCTGTACAGGCCGGCGAGACAAGGCGTTAGGGGTTTGGTTCCGATGGAACAGATACCTATTGCCTTACACATGAAGGATGGTCAGGTTATTCCTTGAGTCAGCTCGGTCAGGATATTGGGCCTGTTACTGGACGCCAGAGGCTGTAATGCAAAGACAATTGCCCACATCACCTCCAAAACGGAGAGTATGCTCCGGCTCATCTCTAGAGTCTCGAATCGGAAAGTGGGACTCGGAGAGTACAATCTTCTCAGGATATATCACGTGTTCCTGATGAGTCACATTATTTATGTGGCATCTGCCCTAATTGGACTAAGATAGAAAGGAATAAAATAGACACGCTCATGCGCAAGAGCATTAAAAGAGTACTGGGATTACCAGTAACCACTAGTACAGAGAAGCTTATGCAGCTGGGCATGCATAATACCGTCCTGGAGGTGATAGAGGCCCAAAGAACAACACAAATTGTCAGGCTATCTACATCCAAAGCCAGCAGACATTTACTAGATTCAGTCAACTTAGCTCCAAGCCTGATTAACGACCATGAAGAATCACTCTCGGAAACAATCCGGGCGTCATTCACTGTTAGTCGTTTTCCTAGGAATGTTCACCCACAGTATAACGTTTGGCAATGCAAGGCTCGCGCCCGGGCTATTTTAAAGACAGTCGCGCATAGCCCAAGCTTGGCAGCATTCGTAGATGCGGCCCATAATGGACAGACCAACAACTTTGTTTCGGCAGTAGTTGATACGAACGGTAGACACATCAACACGGCTTCTTTCCGTCATATCTCCATCGATGTTGCAGAACAGATAGCCATAGCTTTGGCAATGAGTGACCCTGTGCGTCCCAATATATACACACACTCTCGTGCGGCCATACGTGCCTTTGCATCGGGTTCCATCTCCCGAGAGGCGGCGGCCATCCTCAGAAATAGGTTGGTTACTGGTTTTCACTTCATTACATGGTTTCCAGCCTACATGGGTCCGAATATTCTTAAAATCTCCCAAACCCCAATGAGCTTGCTCATAACTGTGCGCGAGATCTTACCTGCCGTGGCGGTATGGAAGCTGTTGGCGGGCCGGACGAAATTAAGTACAGCGACCCATTACTTACTTTCCGCGAAATAGTTTCTCACTACCAGTTAGAACGGAGGATTTTTCCACTACCTCATCCTAAGCTTACCAGGTCTCAATCTTTGACTTTTAGAATGCTCCAAACGGGGTCCTTTCCTTCGAGGGGCTTTCTAAGTCGCATCGCCCCAAATATAGAACCACACTGTCCAGATTGTGGTGTGCATTTCTGTACATTGGCTCACATGCTCTGGCAATGCCCTGCGTTACATAACGCACCGTTAAACAAAGAAACGGACTGGGACAATGCCCTTAAAAGCAGCGTACTCTCAGTCCAACTCTAGGCTGTCCAGAGGGCCTGCGAAAGGGCGGAGGACCACGGTCTTCCCTCCCCTACGTGGATGCGGCCAGCGACTACTACGGACTTCCCACAGGGGGTCCCCACATAGTTCCTCAGGACCAAAAAAGTTCATGTCTGTCTGTCTGTCATGTTCAACATAGTACATACCAACTGTGGCCACCGGCGGATGTAATATTCATTTTTTCGCCCACTGAACAATAGAAGCCAGTAGGTCATTCTCTTCCAAAAATCTGTTTGCTATGCATAGTGTACACACGAGGTCTCTATAGGAGTCTTAGTTCATGACTGTTCCTACTTGCTTATGCTATAAATGGGATTGTGTTGTCATTGCAAGATGACATTAATGTGTGGCTGGACTGCTGTCTTTTGGAGATACTTTTTTGTCACCACTAGCAATGACGTTCTAGTGGCAGGTGCATTGGCCCAGTGCTAGTGTCACAAAATCTTGGGAAAGTGAAAATATTCTCAAATGTGACTGTTTGACAACTGCCCCTCTTTGGTGCAGATCGGTCAGGGAGATGGGGCATTCTGCCACGTTGTTGTTATAATTTTTTTTGAAATACTTAAATAAAACTTAGCATAGTGCTACAACTATATACTTATAAATATAGCATGCGTATAGATTATATATTTGTGACATGCTTGTGCGTGCCTATGCATTATGGCTGAATGTTCATTACACCTTTTTAAAATTATTTTAAATTGTAATTTGCAGGCTTTACCATCGCCGAGTGCCGGGCGGAACCAACAAGGCTAAAAACTCGGATTTCCTCACTGCTTTCCCGGGAAGTGAAGTAGCGGGCGATCATGTAAGAATGAACTTGCAACATGCGAGCTGAAGCCAAAGCTCCATACAGGTCATGCTGGTGGTGGAAACTGGAATGCTGAGGCAAACCACAATGTTTGTTTACTTATTCATTTATTTATAGCATTTATTTATTTACACCTCACTAAAACCTTACAGGCCTCCAGGAAGGAATTGGGTAAAATGGGCAAGTATTACTACATCAAAGTAAACATGTTATACAAAAAAGCAAGAAAAGGCATCATTCGCATAGCATGATGAAACATTTTTTATTTAGGCAACTAGTCGACTTTTTATACATTTAAAAAACAGCAAACTTTCAGGAATCAAAGCTCTAAATTTAAAAACTCGCCTATAAATTTTAAAAAACTATATCACAGTTCTGTGAGTTACGCTTAATCCATAACTAAATTTGGAAAAATTGGTGTATCATACGCTACTCTAAAAATACAATCGCTAATTTGTGAGTAGGACGTGCAAAACGCTTATAAACATTGGAACAATTTTACGTAAGCTGTACATTCATATATCAAATGTCTTGACTTTTGACATAGCTGGTCCAGTCTGCAGAAATGCGATATGAGTTTTTGGTGCAGAATTGTTGATTAATAAAGTTCATGCCTTTTTTTTAAACCTGTCTGTTTTCAATAACTTTTACTTCTAGGCTCTAAATCAAAATTCTTCCTACAACCACTAGAACTTAACTTTCTCAAATACTACAGATTTAATTCAAGTTAGCCCTGTGGTTGTCTCACAACCATTTCTTCATTTTACATGTATTTGATGACGGAAATCGGAGTTGGTCCTCAGCTAAAGCTCAAGTCCGATTTGCAGAATTAACACAATTGTTAATTAATTGTTCTTTTTTTTTGAGTGAGTTACACTAGTACAGTTCTAAACTGAATAAGTTTTTTTTCTTAGAATTCTGCAATTTTCAACAATTCCTAATAAAAATTCATGGCCTAAATGTAAGAAAACAATTTTAAAATTTTGTCATCGTAACAGACTTCATCAAATTCAGTCCTGTGGTTGCCGAGAAGAACAATTTCACTATTCACATGTATAGGAGCTCCTGATCTAAATCGTTTTCTAAAGTATTGTGTGCGAAAACGATTTAGATCAGGAGCTTCTATACATGTCAGCAGTGAAATTGTTTTTCTCGGCAACCACAGGACTGAATTTGATGGTGTTTTCTTAAGTATTGTGTGCAAATTAATCGGGAGTCCTCCACTACGGCGTGCCTCATAATCAGAACTGGTTTTGGCACGCAAAAAGCCCAGAAAGAAGTGAGTATTGTGTGTCTTGGTCTGGTTTGTATTTCCCACCATAATTTTTGAATACTGGGTCTGATCTCAAAATGATTTCCCTTAGAACAAAATTCAAGCTCTTTAAGCTTTATAGAATATATGCCGTAATTCTCTACGAGTACCACTATTTGCCTCATTTTTACAAGGAATGCCAGTGTTCTTTTTATTAAAAATTGGCCAAAATGCTGTGTTTTTGTAAGTTTAGTATGGTTTTGTGGGGCTGGAGACATAACATTGCAGTGCACATATATTTGTGCACATTCATGTGAATTTATTTTTGAGCTTTAGTATTCAACCATTTGTTTTAATGTGAAGCTTTCTTGTGAAGACAAGAAAGCCTGTTTTTGTCAGTTGTCAGCTCCATTCAAGCCTGCCACTGATATGCCTGATTTTCCTCGTGTTTCATACGTTAGCACCACCAGCTTGACCCGAGAAGCACATTAGCAGCTACAGTTTGTGTGTTGCAAGTTCTAGTGTTAAACATGTATGCCGACTTTTAGTCTGAAGCGTGTACGGTATGTAACATGTATGAAGCTTGTATCTAGTCTGAAGTTCAATAAACATTTAAAACAGATGACTTTGTGGTTGTAGTACTATTTTTTTTTCCACTGCATTTACTGTAATCCTGAATGCCTACAGTACAGTTCTCTGGAACCTCGGTAAAGTACCGTATTTACTTGCGTAATAGATGCACCCCCAAATTGGTTACGAAAAATCAGATTTTTTTTCCTCGCATAATGAACGAACCCACAAGTTTGCTACTGCGTGGTCTCACGATCGAACGGCCGTGCTATTGTTTTTTGAAGAGACTAGGATCTTTCACTCTCGCACATGTGTTTAAAGCAAGCGCATTGAATCTCGATGCACGTCCATGGCAAAGTCATGACGAGAGAACACTGGCGGGAAGCATGCGGTAAGAAAAGGCTGCACTTTCATCACGGTCGCTTGGGAGGCTTGGGATCTGATGGAAGCAGCGATCGCGATAACGCTCAGCCTGCTCTTTGCATGCTTGCTGCCAGTGCCGGCGCAAAGGCACTGCGCAGGCTCGAGAGAGAGAGAAAAATTGCAACTGGCTCTCCGCAGAAGTACTTAACGCAGTTTACGGACGCTACTCTGACTTAAAAGGAGAGCGTGCGCACGCGATGCACGGCGCGGCGCTTGAGAGCGTCCAAGTGAAGCGGGGGGGGGGAGGCTGGCACATGGTTGGCGTAGTCCGCTGCTCTAACATGCTGATGAGCAAGACGATCGAGCAAAGAGACGCACAGAACGTGCTTGTCAAAACAGTTGCCAAAGAGCAGCGCTTCATTGTGATGTTAGCGATAATAACAGACGTCCGGATGTGGCTTCAAGGACGAACTGTTCAGGAACCACAGTGTGAATAAAGCGCCATCGACCTGGATGACAGGTCTGGTGGTTTCAATGCGTGGTGAAGGGCAATAAAAATGCTGTTACGGTTTGCAAATGTAGCTTACGTCTATTTTTATTACAAGGATAAGTTATCTAATGCATTTTTTAAATAATTACGGACTCAGGTTTCAATTTTTGCTGTTTCAAAAAAAGTTCCCATAGAATTTACCCCGCGTAATAAATGCACCCCCAACTTTGCTTCGATTTTTTTGGGAAGAAAGTGCGTTCATTACGCAAGTATATACGGTACAAGCACATTACAAACATCGACATGGTTATATAGAGATTTGCCTTTAGAGTCTCAAATATTATATAGAAATTTGTCTTTATGGTCTGTAAAGCAACTGTAGAGAAATATTCTAAAGAAATTTGCCTTTAGCATCTTTAACGCAACTCCATAGAGATGGTATATAGAATTGTGACTTCACAATCTGAAAAGGAATTCTGTAAAATGTTCTATAGAATTGTGTCTTCAAAGTTCTTATAAGAACGCGGTGGCATAATAACTTTTGGAACTCTATAGGAAAATTCTATAAGCAGTAAAAATAAACAAAATAGAATTGTATTGAACAAGTTCGAAAGACTTTCTACTAAAACACATCAAAGTTTTTGTAAGGGTAAAGTGCACAAGTATCTGTACCTAAAAAGTGTGGACACGGAATGGAGGAAGAGGTTAAGGAAGTTGGCAACCAAGTACGGGGCAATTGAAAGTATAAGCAGACAACCAGGAGTGATTAGAAAGAAAGTGAGAAACAGAAAGCGAATTGGATTCAAGGAATGGAAACGAAAAAGACCTCGGAGATTTACAATAACGAGACAAAAAAAAGAAATCAGAAGGGCAAATCTATACGATAACACGAAGGGCAGAGCCTCGCTATTTGTGGCTCGACCTGGTTGCCCAAGGACAAGAACATACCGGAGCAAATATTTGGAACTGGATGAGGCATGTGTATGCTGTAGCAAAGACCCGGAGACCACTCAACACATCCTAACGGAATGTGAAGGGATTCATCCAGTGAGAACAGTAGGTAACGTAAACCTTAAAGAAGCACTTCGGTTTGAAGTGAACGGAAACATAACCAGTCAGCAAACAAGATAAGCGGGAGACGTTTAGAGTATTGGTGGGAAAAAAGCAGGAAGAGATTGATACGACCTGATTTGATCTCTTACAGTCATAGGTAGCGGTACAAGGTAGATATCAAAAAGAAAGGTTAATGAAATGTAGGCAAAAATACTATATTAAAAACACGAATAGCATACTTGATTAAATCAAGCAGGCTAGGTGACTATTTGTCACCGCCACGTTTCAAAGGGGATGCCTGTAAATCATCATCGCCACCTAATCACTGGTCATGTGTAGATGCAAGACTAGGTAGGCACCGCTGTCCGAAGAATCTGTGACGCCAACTTGGGTCACTGGGTATGTGTCAGTAGGTGTGTGCCGCTCTTCAATGAATGTCTATGACGCCCACTTGGGTAACTAGGTATGTGCCACTGGGAATGTGCCGCCCAGTGGCGAAACATCCCTTAACTTTCTCCGATGGGGAAACGAGCCCACGTCACGAGGGTTTCTCAAGGACAGCAGACCGACGCATTTGCAGGCTGGGCCACGAATTCACTGGGTATGTGCCGCTTTTCAGTGAACGCCTATCACGCCAACGCTCTAGCGAGTTGAGCCACGAATACAGTGGGTACGTGCCGCTCTTCAATGAACATGTCGCCAACTTGGGTCACTGCCGCTGAGTGTGCGGCAAGCGAGGGAACAGTGCTCAATGTTCGCAGTCACCGCTGCGCCACACTTTTCGTCTCGGAGGCAACGCGCGTAATTCTCGACAGTGCCACTACATGACGCAGCGTGTCCAGAAAGAAGCGCGCCTTGTTGCCGCATGACGCGTGTGTTGGCGTTCGCGCGCACCGGCGTCGCACGCAGACTTTGTGGCGCCGGCGCTAGATGGAAACAAGTGCTCTTACGGAAACGCGATAAACAAATCGTGCCGTATTACACACTTCATAACTCGTTTCGACGGTGGCAATACGTTGTTTTGCTATGCTGATTCAACGCTAAACACATTGCCGTCGACAGTCATCGTGATATGAGGTCTGCCGAATTTTTTTCACCCTTTCACCTATTGGATGTTTTTAGAGCGCAGCCCTTAGGCGTCGGTTCCTGCGGCGTCCGCGGCGTCTTTCGTAACCGAGCGATAAGCACAGTGAAGGATTATCGTTGGTGCCAAACGTTTCACCGTGGACGTACGTAGTTTAGAGTGCAGTTCATAGGCGCCCGTTCCCGCGGCGAGCGTCGGCGTCCCACGAAACCGAGCGAATCAGCACAGCGAAGGATGAAAAAGCGAACGCGGAGCGCGGATGAAACATGGCGATAGCGAAGAGAGCGCAAGGAGGAAAGCGGAGGAGAGCAAGACGAAAGCGTGAGAAGAAAAGCATAGTGTCTCGCAAGACGGGCTCTGCGGCGACGATGGCTACGAGATGGCGACAGAGTAGCGTGCGTCGTATGTTCACCGATGACGCCACCGATACCTTATATGGAAACAAAGCGCGGCATGAGCGGAGGTCTGTTTGCGGCGGCTGCTGTGAATCGCTCACACGCGTCACCCACGCGCTGCCTCTCGCAATCTCCCGATTATAGCGAGTCAGTCGCGCCACACTACGCTCCGTTTGCAAAGTGCCGCACGAGGCAGATTGTCCGCGCCAGTCAATATATCACGAAATGAAAACACGTATACAGCTGCGCTCAAATTTTGCATAAAGGAGTATCGTAATCGACGGTGAATTTTAAAAAATACGGGCAAGTTTGCACTCAGTCGTGCAAAGCTTAGGCACAGCGAAACTGTCGATCTTGAGTCTTACTGGCTGATACTGCTAGGTATTAATTTGGTTGCTGCTAGGTCTTAACTTGGTTTAACTTAACTACGCATGTATAGGCAAGGTATTCTCCAGCGATCATTTGACTAGCGTGACTAGCGCTGGACGCGTCGGCGCCTAGCTACGAGCGACAGCGTTCCTGGCATGCCACAAACGCAGACAGGCTAACCAAGGTTGGCACAGTGCTAAGAACGCTGTCGCTTGCCGACGCTGAACGCGTTAGAGGCTAGCCGCTCGATATCTAGCGAAAGTTGACACGCCTAGGAGCAGCCCCTTTTATGGCAAACTCGAAGTCTAAGCGCATGCACACTGGGCGGAAGCTATGCACAGTGCACGGGCGGCGCGCAGCAGACGACACGCGGGGATGACGTCACGACACGGGAGCGCGTAGCTGGCGGGAGCTCGGCGGAGCCGTTTCTGTGTCCGGCCACGGCCCCCGGATAAAAAAAAAATTATCCAGCGGCCGTGGTCCGGCGAAGCCAGCGCGCACCTGCGTCAGCGGTTACTAGGCAACGCGAGGTGACGTCATCGCTACTGCTTCGGCGCATGCGCGGCTAGGCGAGGTGGTGCGCGGCTGTGGCTTGGTTGTTGCTAGGCAACCGCACTGACTTTTCTGCGAAGTTCGGACGTTTCTGTTTCAGCTTTAATAGCTTCGCTATTAATAAAGTGCACATATTGCACATCACTTTACTCTCGCCGACATCATTTTGCCTGGAATCGAAGCTGCATATAACCAATGCTCGTGTGGCCGGTCGCAGCGACACGCCGATGTAGCGTCGATGCGCTATTCCTGCTGTAAACTCGAAATGTTAATCGGTTATGTTCGGTGTGAGATTGTACATTAGCATTGTCATTTTCTACCTTTTCATTTTGTCACCAGGCGCTGTCAAAACCAGCACACATCGCTGCAAACCCAGTGGGCAATTATACGCCGGCTGGCACTAATATTATTCTTAGCGCTCACGAAAAAATGCCGGCTGCATAGATTCTGGTACTAAAAACATGTATATATTTATTACTATACAGAAGCCTTGCCTTTTTCGATTTCCATAAAATGCACACGGATACTTTGCCGGAGAAGCTGTAGAAACAGTTGAAACGGCGTTTCATGGCGCCTGCCTGAATCCAAAGCCGCCGTCGCTCATGTTGGTAGTTTTCACGAAAAATAACAGAAAGATAGGCCCGTACCCAGAATTTCTTTTCGTGGGAGGGGGAGCACTTGCTGAAGGCCTTGACTATTTGAGGAAAGCACCTGTTTTTCAGTAATTAGTTTCGGTAAAAGTAGCAGTATGTAAATTATGCGACTTTTTAAATACCGTATTTTCCGGTCTATGAGTCGCACCCTTATATAAGATGCACCCCCCTCAAAACGGCAGTTTTTTATTTAAAAAAGGCGAAAGCTTGCACTAGGCCACGCAAAGCTCAAGACACAGCGAAGCTGGCCGATTGGTTGCGTCTCTTGGTTGTAGCTAGGTTGAACTTGGCTATGTCGAGGTTTAAATTTGGTTGTAGCTACGCCTATGCTCGTGTACGTCATCTAGAGCACTGCACGGGCCGATTTTTGCGGCCCGGGCCCGGCCCGGGCCCGTTCTTACATTGGGCGGCCCGCCCGAGCCCGATCAAAACTTTTATGGCGAGACCCGAGCCCGGCCCGGGCCCGGAAATAATTTACGTTACCCGCCCGGCCCGGCCCGCCACCCCTTTACCTTAAGCCCGAGCCCGGCCCGAGCCCGACTCCAACCCGGCCCGAACCCGGCCCGAGACCAAAAAATACATGTTTTTCAGAGCTGGGAAGCCCGAGAATAACTCGCAGAAAGCCCGAGCCCGGCCCGGGCCCGCGTCAAAAAACCCGAGCCCGGCCCGGGCCCGGGTCAAAAAGCACACGCCGTGCCCGAGCCCGGCCCGAGCCCGTGAAAAAACTCCTCTACCCGGCCCGGCCCGGCCCACGGGCCGGGCCGGGCCCGGGCTTTCGGGTAAGCCCGAGCCCGTGCAGTGCGCTAACGTCATCTGTGCTAGTAGTGGACAGGCTGCGATAGTACTAGAAAGGTGCGCCGCGCCATCACGCCACGGCCGCGCTATCGCCGCCGCCACAGCTGGTATGACGTCATGCTCTCCCGTACCGTCGCGCTACCGCCGCGCACCTTTCCAACGAAAACAACGTATAACAAAAAATTACTGCTGCATTTGTGCACTGTTTGCTCCCTGACAATCCCTGAGTTACCCGAGAATCCACGCAAGCCAATAGCGAGAGATGATGAGTGGACCCCGCTTCGTTTATATTTAATTGATAAAGGCTCGTCATACATTTGAGGTTCGGGCTGGGTAGTTTTCATTTTTGTAGAAACGCACGATACAATTTATATGTCACATACAGATTGCATAACAACATGGTATGAAGTTTTTGGTGTAAAACTGGCTAGAACTCGCGGGAAGCAAAGAAATCATGAGCCATTCCACTCTGTGAAGGTGGATGACGAGTGAAGCTGTTTAGCCCACGACACAAAGGCCTCTCCATTATTACGACAGAAGAGAAGCTAAATTCAAAAGGGTTCTAGAATGGGAACTTGCTTTCTGGTTTTTATATACATTCGCGGGGACTTACTTTAAGCCAAACAAAACCCGCAAAGCAAAGAGCATAGTGATGAGTTTTTTTTTTTTTTTTTTTTTTTTTGTACGCATGCATATTTACCTCTGCTGGCTTCAGCGTCTTGAAACGAACGCGTGGACACAGGAGAAAGAAATTACGGGGTATGCTAGAATTTTTTTTAAGAATGTGAAGGCAAAAGCCTATATAGTTCGACCCACAGCGATGTGAAATGAAGCTCTGAGCCCACGCGGCGATGTATTGACCCTTTTCGCGGCGATCCCGTGGGCGCTGCCATGTTTGATCACGTGGTGACGCGTCCATTGCTTGCCTCAACTGCCTCCGTGGCCTCCGTGTTTACAATGGATGTCTATGACGCCGGTGCGGCTAAGAAACCTCTGTTTTGGGAGATATTGTAGACGTTGACTGGGTGGACGTCACGAAGCTTTGGCCACAGCTTCAAAGAACATGTAAAAGAGCTTTCGGAGATGATTAAGCTACGTCCAAATGGCGCGAGCAGCGTATATGGTGCTTGCTCTAAAAGCGGGGCTAAATATGAATTCCAAACTTTCCGCTCATGAAATGAATCAGGATTAGTGTGTTTTGCTCTTCATTCTTTATTTGGCAAATATTTTGAAGCAGCGGCTTGTCATATTTTTGACTCAGTAAAGTTTCTCGGTGCGGTCACTATTTGATTATTTTCTGCCTAATCGCTCACGGTTGTGCTCAGTTTCGTTAGGTTTGTTCTTGCTGCGCACAAGGCTTTAAACGTAGCTGTTCTGTACACTGTAATACTTTGTAGCAGATATGTATTATCGGTAGTAACTCGCTTACTCTCGTGGACCGTCACGAAACATTCAGCTTCAACCATTCGTGCGCTATCGGTGTAGTCAGCCATTTATTGTGCGTATAAAGTGCACGTATATTTAAGTGTGAGCCCATTCACTTATTCTTGACACATTGGCGGAATAGGGGCGTAAGTTTCCGCGTCGGTTGGGTTAGATGGGTGTAGATACTGTGCGCAAAACCGACTATGACAGGAAGCGGCGCTACTGCCTTTATCATTTATCGCGCAGTTTTAACGTGTCTGGCTTATTTAGAAGCTGCAAAACAAATTTGTGAACCCTCGTGTTTTTTTTTTTTTTTTTTTTCATGCGGGATATATTAGGTTCGCCTGGTGTCCTTATGCAACTTCTTTATGTTTGGTGACTATAAGGACAAGGTACAACATGCTTCCTTACACAAATCAAGACACGTTTTCCGACGAGCACCCCTGCTTTGAAAAATGGAATGTGCCGCTCCGGCCACCAGTCACGTGTGCTAATCTTTTCCGCTGGGACTGTTCATATTTGCACATAACATACGGATACCGGGACACTGTATTATTCCAAGCAACATGGTAGCCGATGCAGTAGCATGACGAACACGTTGCAAGGCTGCTATGATTTCCCTCCCAATCTCAGGAAGTGAACTGAGCTGCATCTTAAAAGCAACATTATTCAACTTATGCAAAAGACGTGGTTTTGTCACGTAATACCCCACAATTGTTAGGTTGGGATATAGGTAGTGAATCCGGGATTTTCATATAAACTGGGAGTATTCAAAACGCGCTTCATGCCTACTTTTCACCGTCTGTTACAAAACCATAATAATATAAGTAGACCCAAATGGTGTCGGTTTTCACAAAGCTGACAGCAAGATTAAGACACTGTCGTACAGTTCCGCACGAATCTGAGCTTATACCCTGAATGAATGTTTCACGTAACTTATTGCAGCACATGGTGTGTTAATGCACCGGTAGCGAGCCGCAGGAGTCCCCGATGAACGTGGCAGACTGTACAGTGTTGTACGTAACGGCGTTCCTGGAACTAGTTGCTTTTGGGAGGAACGGAGGAACGCCGCCGTTCCGTTAAGGGTCAGTGGAACTGTAACTCGTTAGGTTTACGAAGGAACGGCAGAAGGAACGACGTTCCTTCTGTAAACGTTCCACGGCACTGAACAGACGCACGCACGTACACAGCACACCATGCAGGACGGATGGCCGACCACGTGAGGCGCAAAGAACTACCGCTTGCGTGTCATGTGACTGACTATGGTGCATTTTTAAGCATTGAATAAATCTCCGTTGTCGGCGACCTTCAAGTAACCTTGAGCCAAGAGTCAAAGCCCTTATCCGGGCACTCAAACGAGAACATTCGGGCATTCTTGCGAGGACAAAACGAGGTCATCCGAGCAACCAGTCAAAAGTTAACATGCGGTTCCTGGCCTCAAACCCTTTGTACAGGACCGCATTACTTACGCTAGTTACTGCGCAAACAAGTTACAAAACATATTGCTTCCTAGTTCCTCTTAATGTTTGTTCACAATCTCACTGAAGCTGTAACTTCTGGTACGCTGAAATCTTATTTGTCATTTCCAGTAGCGACGTTCGAAAGGCAGATACAGGGCACCGTACACTTAATTGTCATCCTTTGGAACTGAGAAAGGGTTGCCTGTGCTCTTTTGAACGCCAGCGGTCCGTGAGTTCCGCGGCGTGGGTTTTGCGTCGCCTCGAAAGATGACGCCACGCTGTGTGGCGCCTCCTTCAGGCGCTTTTCTTATAGCTGGGCAGTGGACTGTGTCTCCCCGGCGTATTTCGCTGCCTGTCGTATTACCTTCAGTCGGTTTTCTTCTTCTAGCTGGGCAGCGCGTACAGTATTGCGTGCTGCAGTGCGGTGCGGTGGGTTGTGCCATTGAGAACATGCACTACACCCATTTTAAGATTTTGGCAAGTATCATCCACAACCAATCTGCTTTGCCGGTAGCCATGTCATGCTTACATCTCTCGATTACGGAAGAGCCAACCATTTTTTTTCGCGAGTTCTCCGTTATGTTTTTTATGACTAGGCTTAAAGATTGTCATGTGACGCTCTCTCCTGCAGTTTCTTTCCTCCATGCGGGCATGCACCGATGACGTCAGGATCGTAGTGCAACTCGAGGGCTTTCGCGCCGGATGGAAAATTTCCTGCCCTCACATGACTCACATTCGTCATGACGCTATGAAGAATGCTGGTTTTCACTTCAAGGCGCCCGCCAGGGGCACAGTGCCATATGTGTTGCACTTGTAATAGACGAGCACCAAAGTTGCAGTTAGAAATGTCTGGAGTATGTCAGGTGCTCCCTGAAAAAAATATTCTAGAAGTGTTTCTTTGGATTCTTTTTATCTCCAGATAATCTGCTGCCGGTGATGTTCAAATTCTTATAATATACGTAGTTCGATGCGAGTATTCAATTGCTCACTTTATTTCGCCTCAGGATTATCCGACACTATATTTTAATTTAAAAAACCAAATCTAATGTTAGTGTAACGACAGTTCAAGTGTTCGAAGTGTAACTGGAACGCGTTCCTTTCACGTTAAAGGGGCCGTGAACCACTTTTTATCGACGTAGAGAAATACATTTGAAATGAAATTAGGCTATTTCAGAAATACTGTGCCGCAAAAAGGTACTTCAATGCGTTCAGCAGAAGCGGAGCTATTGGCAATCAAACACGGCCTCCGCAGTGCTCCCCTTCCTCTCTCAATGCCTTGCACTGCGGAGGCTACGGCGGAGTGGGGCGGGGCCACAACACTCTACCTTCAAAATGTCACCGTGGCGCGCAGTTCACATTTCATTTTGGATGTTAATGTAGACGCCACGACTTCCGATTTTGGTGCCTACGGCACGCTAAACGTAAGACAAACGCCGTTTTCCACAGCGAGCCGCCAATGGACTCGTGGCGGCACCCCGCGGCGGCCGTGGTGTAGCCGACCGCAGCGACCAATAGCAGCCACGTATTCGAATGTGCTTTATTACGTAATAAAGCACACAGAAGAGAGTGAGGATCATCGCTTCTGTTGAAACGAGCGCGTTTGAGTGAAAGGTGACTTCGCACTCCGCTTGCGAGCTTCACACACCGCGTACGCCAGCAAAACTTGGCTGAGATATTCACAGCAGCGTATGCTACCCGCGGACTGTTATTTCACCAAGCCCGAGGGGTGGTTTAGGGCCCCTTTAAATTAACTTGAAACGGGAAATCGTTTCAAGATTGGGAAGGAAAGAAGAAAGAGCTTTCGTTCCTGTTTTAGAGGTACGTGTACAACACTGGGTAGACATGGCAGTCTCGAACCGCAGGGCGCGATGGCTGGCGGCCCTGCTCAGCCACGACCTCGCCGATCAACCGTGGGCAGTCCGAGTCCGAGGACTCGCGGCCGTCACCTAGGCCAGTGGCTCCACGCCGCCTAAATCGCCGGGCATCTTCAATATAGTTTTCATGCACTCTCTATTGTGAGTTTATTACGAAAAAAATAATGAAGGCAAGGTGTACACTAGGGAATCAGTAGGTTGAGCCTCGCATTCTTTTTATTTATTTCAAACACTGCAGCTCCATTCAGAGCTGTTGCAAGATTCCCTTGTCGCAGCAAATACAGCACGGATAAGGCAGCATCGCCACAGAAAATAAATCACTTAACCTTGCACTCGGCCGCGGAACGATTGAAACAGCGAAGCTGGGCGATCGTAGCCCAGCATTTTCCGGATGTGCGCGCGAACTTTTCATCTGATTACTCATGATGCTAATTTCTTTTCGCGCGTCTCGGACTTACGGTCGTCACTGCGCGTTGCATAGCGCAGCTTGCAACACCGACACCGCGTTCCAGTAGACCCGCTCCGCGAATGCGTCTCTCTCTCTCGCTCTCATAGCGCGCAAAACTCATAGCGCACCTCGCAGAGCACGAGCGTACGAACGCACCAGCTGTGGACGAAGACGACGACGCTCGAACGCAATCATATGGTTCGCAGAAATGCATGCTGGGCATTTGTGGCTGTAAAAAAAAAAAAAAAGTGGCTGTATAGCCTAGTGGTTACGACGCGCGCTTTGGGACCGGGGTTAGGCACGGGTTCGAATCCCGCCTCTGCAAGAAAGTTTATTTTATTTTCTTTCTTTATAGTTTCTTGATATGCACCACAAATTACGGCTGGCTTAAACAGCTTCGCTGTTAAAAGTCGTAGGCTCGTTTGAGCGGTGAACTACATTTTATGCGTACCCGCCGGGGTGGCTCAGTCAGCTAAGGCGTGTTGCGCTGCTGAGCACGAGGTAGCGGGATCGAATCCCGGCCAAGGTCGACCCAAATGGTCGCGAAGCTTCCGGCGAAAAACGGTTCAGAACGAATTGTCACCAACATCAGCAAATTAAGGGTGGTTATGAGAGCAACTATGGAGCAGCGATTGAAGCGCGACTATGTTTGGAGAGAACAAACATTGCGAAAGAAAAAGACGTTTTTTTTAGTTAGATACCCAGTAAGATTCATTTAACGAAAATAAATTTCCTAATCAACGTTATATACGCCCCTCATGGCGAGAAAAGAACTCTATTTTAGTTGATCGTTACCAATAAATACCTTTTTCCAGCGCCCACCGATAGCGGCGGGCGTTGACGCCGCTATCACTTGTAATGCAATGCAATGCAGCTCTTTCCTCCTCAATTCTCGGGTTTCTCCCCTCCTCGGGCCGGCGCGGTGCGCACGGCACGCTGAACTGTCCTTTGGCTCGCTGCAGCCGCATTGGCACCAATGCGCGCGCTTGTTTATTGGGAACTTTGAAGCGTTATATGGTAAATCATCACTTGAAAAACTGTCGTGACGATAGTACGCTTCCGATAGAACGTCGTGAGAATTTCTTTTTTTTTTTTTTTTTGTTGAAGACGCTTCGGTAAAAAAAGCTGGAAGCGCTTCGAGAAAATTATTACCAAGCAGTGGCTGAGCAGTTTGCCTCTCCGTCACTACTTGGGCTGTCTGTAAAGCGGAGGTGTATTGAACGCACATAATGTAAGCAGCGTGGAATATACACGAGAATTTGTTTCATAATCGTGGCTTTTAAAAATCTTAAAGAAGGTCCCCCAAGAAGAAATGTGATAGTTTTTTTAAAGTGAATTCACCGAAATGAGTGGGCCAAGAGCCTTTGTACCAATGCCACTGAGCAAAATACATGCTTTGTTTGCGAAAGAGCCAATATAGAACTTAACGCGCGCGCCTGCATTTTCGTGACGATGAAACGACGAGAATTGTATTCCATCACCTCTGGGGCTACCCTAAATCTAAAAAAAAAAGAAAAAGCTGATTGCTCACACGGAAACTTCTAAGAATATGGCACTTGATTATGGAATTCAAGATGCAGAGTTTATCAGAATTCAGGGAGATTATGAAAAGAACGGGGCTTGTACTTTATAAGCATCCGCGAACAATAGATGCCAGATACGTAACTTCGCTTCCGTGCGTATGCATGCTCTATTTACTTCACGGCGGCTGCCAAGATATCATTGAGCGGTTCGACTTATTTTTACTTTCGCAGGGGTTTTCGTTCCTTAGGCGGCCGATGCGAGGACAAAGTAGGAACTGCGTTGGGCTCCAATTTTTTCTTTCCATAGGCTTCAAATACATTTGGCTCAAAGTGATCGTTCGTAAAATGGAGCTAAATGGCAGTGATCTCTGAGTACACGGGTGGTAAGAAGCAAATTTCTTCCATTTTAATTAGTTTGCACTCTTGGAAAGGGAAGGCGGCACAAGAATGCACATTTGTATTATACATGTAACTAAAAGAAACACCACTTATCTACGTATATATTGCGGTTCATGCCTTCGCAACATAAAGTGTACGTGAACAAAAAGATGCACGCCGTATTGAAACTTTGCAAAGATACAATAAGCATGCAACAAGAGTAAAAAGTTCCTTGGCTTCACAAGTATCAGGCCCAAGGAGCACACACACGCGCGCGCGCGCGCGCGCGCGCGAACACACATACATGCACACGCATACACGCACGCACGCACATAACTACAAAATAGGAGTTCCAGGCATTAACTCATAAATTACATATATTTGAAAACTAACGCACGCGCGAAAATACAAAAAGCTTTGTCACGGCTCGAAGAGTCAGCGAAAATTTCAGTGACTCAAAAAAAAGCACTATATGCACAGTTATCGGTGCTCTGTATTGAACTGAACGAAGAGTCCGGCGATGCAAACAGCATTAAAGTCTCCATGCAACTTCACCCACAAATATGAGGAAAGCTCTAACGCTCACCTCGCAAAGAACGGCGTGCTTAGAAGGGGCGAAATCCCTTCTCCCGATGTTATGGAGTCACTGCATCCGGCGCACGACATTCCGTTCAGCTCGGGGGATAGAACATAAGGCTCGCCCTTTCTCTGACCTGCTGCTGCATTGAAACGCGCAGCAGCAAGGCATTTTCACGGAGAACGAAGCTCAGATTCCTACGGAAGGATGGAAAAACTTGGGAAACACACGTTCGCAGCGGCACGGCGACCACCACTTGGACAGAGCATGGCGGGCGGGAGGAACTGAAGGCGCGCGAAAGCAAGTTTCGCGCCGTGTTCGTGACGTCATGGTCACCTGACGGGTTAGTATCGCGCGCCGAAGCCATTCAAAGAGGGGGAGAAAAAGAGGAGGTTGACCGCGCTGGCGAGGGCGTTGCGGCGTAGATCAAAGCGTGTCGCTACTTTCTAACAAGGGGTTTTATGAACCGCCGATGAACCGCCATGTTTTGAACGTATGGGCTTCTATGGAAGCTTCACTACCAGGTGTATTTACCTTGTCCCGGCCGCGGCGACCTCATTTCGATGAAAGCGAAATGCAAAAACGCCCGTGCGCTTGCGTTGTAGTGCGCGTTAAAGAACCCCAGGTGGTCAAAATTAATCCGGAGCCCTCCACTACGGCGTGCCTTATAATCAGAACCGGTTTTGGCACGTAAAACCCCAGAATGAAGAAAGAAGACATTTTATGCGTAAGTGTCAAATGACCCATTGAGCGAAATGCAGCTCCACTAACGTGAAACCTGGGGAGGTGCGAAGCATGCAGTGATGCACTGCTAATGGGCTCATACTGCCTAAAGCAATGGTTCATAACCGCGTAATGCGGCCTCCCGATTACGACGACAGAAGAGCTGGAATGATGAGCGGCAACGCAGACAGCTGTGGAAGACGACGAACGCGGGAGCGCTCGGCATGCGCTCGTGCCGAGCGCGTGCCGCTTGCTTACCTTGACGACGACTGGAGACGGAAGCGCGTGCCGCTTGCTTACCTTGACGACGACAGGAGAGGGTAGCGCGTGCCGCTTGCTTACCTTGACGACGACTGGAGACGGGAGCGCGTGCCGCTTGCTTACCTTGACGACGACAGGAGACGGGAGCGCGTGCCGCTTGCTTACCTTGACGACGACTGGAGACGGGAGCGCGTGCCGCTTGCTTACCTTGACGACGACTGGAGACGGTAGCGCGTGCCGCTTGCTTACCTTGACGACGACTGGAGACGGGAGCGCGTGCCGCTTGCTTACCTTGACGACGACAGGAGACGGGAGCGCGTGCCGCTTGCTTACCTTGACGACGACTGGAGACGGGAGCGCGTGCCGCTTGCTTACCTTGACGACAGGGAGACGGGAGCGCGTGCCGCTTGCTTACCTTGACGACGACTGGAGACGGGAGCGCGTGCCGCTTGCTTACCTTGACGACGACATGGAGACGGGAGCGCGTGCCGCTTGCTTACCTTGACGACGACTGGAGACGGGAGCGCGTGCCGCTTGCTTACCTTGACGACGACTAGGAGACGGGAGCGCGTGCCGCTTGCTTACCTTGACGACGACTGGAGACGGGAGCGCGTGCCGCTTGCTTACCTTGACGACGACAGGAGACGGGAGCGCGTGCCGCTTGCTTACCTTGACGACGACATGGAGACGGGAGCGCGTGCCGCTTGCTTACCTTGACGACGACTGGAGACGGGAGCGCGTGCCGCTTGCTTACCTTGACGACGACAGGAGACGGGAGCGCGTGCCGCTTGCTTACCTTGACGACGACTGGAGACGGGAGCGCGTGCCGCTTGCTTACCTTGACGACGACTGGAGACGGGAGCGCGTGCCGCTTGCTTACCTTGACGACGACTGGAGACGGGAGCGCGTGCCGCTTGCTTACCTTGACGACGACTGGAGACGGGAGCGCGTGCCGCTTGCTTACCTTGACGACGACAGGAGACGGGAGCGCGTGCCGCTTGCTTACCTTGACGACAGGAGATGGGAGCGCGTGCCGCTTGCTTACCTTGACGACGACAGGAGACGGGAGCGCGTGCCGCTTGCTTACCTTGACGACGACTGGAGATGGGAGCGCGTGCCGCTTGCTTACCTTGACGACGACAGGAGACGGGAGCGCGTGCCGCTTGCTTACCTTGACGACGACTGGAGACGGGAGCGCGTGCCGCTTGCTTACCTTGACGACGACTGGAGACGGGAGCGCGTGCCGCTTGCTTACCTTGACGACGACTGGAGACGGGAGCGCGTGCCGCTTGCTTACCTTGACGACGACTGGAGACGGGAGCGCGTGCCGCTTGCTTACCTTGACGACGACTGGAGACGGGAGCGCGTGCCGCTTGCTTACCTTGACGACGACTGGAGACGGGAGCGCGTGCCGCTTGCTTACCTTGACGACGACTGGAGACGGGAGCGCGTGCCGCTTGCTTACCTTGACGACGATGGAGACGGGAGCGCGTGCCGCTTGCTTACCTTGACGACGACTGGAGACGGGAGCGCGTGCCGCTTGCTTACCTTGACGACGAGGAGACGGGAGCGCGTGCCGCTTGCTTACCTTGACGACGACTGGAGACGGGAGCGCGTGCCGCTTGCTTACCTTGACGACGACTGGAGACGGGAGCGCGTGCCGCTTGCTTACCTTGACGACGACTAGGAGACGGGAGCGCGTGCCGCTTGCTTACCTTGACGACGACTGGAGACGGGAGCGCGTGCCGCTTGCTTACCTTGACGACGACTGGAGACGGGAGCGCGTGCCGCTTGCTTACCTTCGACGACAGGAGACGGGAGCGCGTGCCGCTTGCTTACCTTGACGACGACTGGAGACGGGAGCGCGTGCCGCTTGCTTACCTTGACGACATGAGACGGGAGCGCGTGCCGCTTGCTTACCTTGACGACGACTGGAGACGGGAGCGCGTGCCGCTTGCTTACCTTGACGACGACTGGAGACGGTAGCGCGTGCCGCTTGCTTACCTTGACGACGACAGGAGACGGGAGCGCGTGCCGCTTGCTTACCTTGACGACAGGAGACGGGAGCGCGTGCCGCTTGCTTACCTTGACGACGACTGGAGACGGGAGCGCGTACCGCTTGCTTACCTTGACGACAGGAGACGGGAGCGCGTGCCGCTTGCTTACCTTGACGACGACTGGAGACGGGAGCGCGTGCCGCTTGCTTACCTTGACGACGACTGGAGACGGGAGCGCGTGCCGCTTGCTTACCTTGACGACGACTGAAGACGGGAGCGCGTGCCGCTTGCTTACCTTGACGACGACTGGAGACGGGAGTGCGTGCCGCTTGCTTACCTTGACGACGACAGGAGACGGGAGCGCGTGCCGCTTGCTTACCTTGACGACAGGAGATGGGAGCGCGTGCCGCTTGCTTACCTTGACGACAGGAGACGGGAGCGCGTGCCGCTTGCTTACCTTGACGACGACTGGAGACGGGCGCGCGTGCCGCTTGCTTACCTTGACGACGACTGGAGACGGTAGCGCGTGCCGCTTGCTTACCTTGACGACGACAGGAGACGGGAGCGCGTGCCGCTTGCTTACCTTGACGACAGGAGACGGGAGCGCGTGCCGCTTGCTTACCTTGACGACGACTGGAGACGGGAGCGCGTGCCGCTTGCTTACCTTGACGACAGGAGACGGGAGCGCGTGCCGCTTGCTTACCTTGACGACGACTGGAGACGGGAGCGCGTGCCGCTTGCTTACCTTGACGACGACTGGAGACGGTAGCGCGTGCCGCTTGCTTACCTTGACGACGACAGGAGACGGGAGCGCGTGCCGCTTGCTTACCTTGACGACAGGGAGACGGGAGCGCGTGCCGCTTGCTTACCTTGACGACGACTGGAGACGGGAGCGCGTGCCGCTTGCTTACCTTGACGACGACTGGAGACGGGAGCGCGTGCCGCTTGCTTACCTTGACGACGACTGGAGACGGTAGCGCGTGCCGCTTGCTTACCTTGACG
The DNA here is from genome assembly GCF_013339745.2 of Dermacentor silvarum. Classification (NCBI taxonomy): domain Eukaryota; kingdom Metazoa; phylum Arthropoda; class Arachnida; order Ixodida; family Ixodidae; genus Dermacentor; species Dermacentor silvarum. The sequence goes on from NC_051154.1 coordinate 296,925,145, forward strand.
ACGACAGGAGACGGGAGCGCGTGCCGCTTGCTTACCTTGACGACGACTGGAGACGGGAGCGCGTGCCGCTTGCTTACCTTGACGACGACTGGAGACGGGGAGCGCGTGCCGCTTGCTTACCTTGACGACGACTGGAGACGGTAGCGCGTGCCGCTTGCTTACCTTGACGACGACTGGAGACGGGAGCGCGTGCCGCTTGCTTACCTTGACGACGACTGGAGACGGGAGCGCGTGCCGCTTGCTTACCTTGACGACGACTGGAGACGGGAGCGCGTGCCGCTTGCTTACCTTGACGACGACTGGAGACGGTAGCGCGTGCCGCTTGCTTACCTTGACGACGACTGGAGACGGGAGCGCGTGCCGCTTGCTTACCTTGACGACGACTGGAGACGGGAGCGCGTGCCGCTTGCTTACCTTGACGACGACTGGGGACGGTAGCGCGTGCCGCTTGCTTACCTTGACGACGACAGGAGACGGGAGCGCGTGGCGCTTGCTTACCTTGACGACAGGAGACGGGAGCGCGTGCCGCTTGCTTACCTTGACGACGACTGGAGACGGAAGCGCGTGCCGCTTGCTTACCTTGACGACGACTGGAGACGGGAGCGCGTGCCGCTTGCTTACCTTGACGACGACAGGAGACGGGAGCGCGTGCCGCTTGCTTACCTTGACGACGACAGGAGACGGGAGCGCGTACCGCTTGCTTACCGTGACTACGACAGGAAACAGAAGAATCCGACAGCCCAAGCACATAAGGTGCTTAATTCGCAAAAAAAGCCATGGAAGCATGCGAAAAGCTGCGTGAAAAACAAGCAGCACCATTCTAGCGTCGCTGCTGTGCTGTCCACTGCATATGTGTCTCGAGAGCACCTCCGTCCCGACGTGTGCGAAAAGATATGCGTCCAGTAACGAAGAGTGTCTCATACTGATATCGCTCATATTGGGCACCAGTGGCCAATCTGCTGCATATATATCTTCGACTCTGAAGTCGCTGGCACGCTATCGGTACAACAGCAAAAGAAAGCGCAACGATCCGAAACCATTCTTGGCAAGCCAAACATGCAGTTTGGCCCATTCGCCTGATATAGACAAAAATGCCCGATTCAGAGAGCGAACGAACGCGACTGAGGGCCTCCGATGACGTGGCGCATCTCAGCATGCTCGACAACGGAATGAGTCGGCCGTTCCATCCGTCGGCCGTTCCGTGCACTACCCGAGCGGGTAGTGAGCAATAACACCAAAATAAGAAAAAGTTCACCCTAACCGGCAGGCTATAGTTTGCGCACACCCGGAAACAAAACAAAAGGGCTCGATTGGAAAGAGGCCGTGGCCGCGAGCTATCCCTAACTATCCTTCTGACATTCAGGACTGCAAATGGCAAGAAATGAATGAATTTATATACTGTACTTGGGTCTGTTCTGGGAAGGTGTAATCTGGACGGCACTTTTTACATTTCCCAATGAATAAATAGGAGAAAATAGTAGGTGAGTTAGGGTTACGGATCATTGAAAGAAAGGTTACAGCAAGCTTATACATATAGGAGTGGGGGTGTGGCATACAAGTATACACATGCAGGGATTGTTAAAGAAAAAAGAAATAGGAGGAATTTTGGCGAGAATAAAAGTTATTTCGTGTTTTCCCTGCATCTTAAAAACCAAATAAATATAAAATAATTAAAAAACATAGAAATTGTCGTCATATATTCACCCCATAATATGAAGCACATCGAGGTAAATCATGTGAAAATCCATGTCAGTTGGTGTGTATAATCATTCGTGTGGCACACGAAATTTTCTTGCAGTTCGCGCAATACCTTTCATCTAAGGCGGTTTGCTGTATGCAGAGGCGTATAGCCAGGAGGTGGCACACCACGCACGTGCACCCCCCTCCCCCCTTCCCCTGAAATTCCTGTCCCCGGTCCCTCAATGCATTCACACCTCCGAAACATATTTCTGGCTAACCCACTGGCTGCATGATGAAAGACTTGTTGCTCTCCTCTCGCACACACTTTGCTATTCTATTGTCGACGTCATGCTGCAGGAACTTTCCAGGAGCCAGCGCAAATGTAGCAATCGTAGCAGCGTCTGCGCATGCCGCGAAGCGATGCGATCGTCATATCATAGAGAAAGGAATTCAACAAGAGGGGACACTCCCGTAGGGCCCAGCGGCCGAATTGACTGCAGCGTGCCAAGCCGTCGGTGTCGATCGCTTACATCACTTCCGGTTTCGGTTTTGGGCGCGCGTATTTTGAACGCAAGCTAGCACGCCGGCTGCGCCTCCCCCCTCCTTTTTTTTTGCTCTTCGTGCAGAATCGGTTTATTATTTAGTAAAAATGATTGCGAACGATCTCGTAAAGTCCCATCGAATCTGTGCCACGTGAAATTTCACAAAGTAGACGCAAGACCTTTTGTGCAATGAGGAAATATTTATTTTGCTCTATATAAAAGCTCGTTCCGCGCTTTTTGTGCGCTCATCCAACGTTGTGACACCAGCAGGTAAGGCAGTAGTTCCTGTATGAAGCTCCACCGGACGGTACCAGCTGAAAAAAAAAGTAAATTACAAGCATGTTACATTTTCAAGCACGTAACAGCATGTTACAAGCATGAGTCATTTTGGTATTTAGACATAGGAATACTGCGAGGCGAAACGTGCGAAAGCGGTGAATGGGTGGCATTACAAACAAAAGCAATTCGCTTTTACATACATGGCGTAGAAAATACCCGACTCATCCCAAACATATATGAAAACATCTGATTTCCAAGCGTTCCCCAATTTCCGGGCATTATTTCCTGCACTTAGGCAGCACAAATACACGAGCGACTTCGCGTTTCCAAAACTTGGCCTCGGGAGACGCGACGGTACGCGACATACACAGAGACGGACGCAACAGGCACTCAAGACAAATGCGTGGGTGCAATGCCTTTTTTCAGTCCTTTAGAAGACGTAATTTTCTAATTACAAGTTTCTGATATGTTCGTCGTTCGCGCGTTCTGCCGGCGCCAGCAGCACACCCCATGTTATCACTCTTGGCAATCGCCCATTGCGTTTTCAACAGGCGTGAGTACCGAAAGAAAGTATATGTTGTTGCCGAGCCACAAAAACGTCACAGACTTGTCCCTCTAAGATTCATTACACGCCAAACTAACTTTATCACCACGGCCGAGCTGCTTATCGCTAACTGCGTCACAGCGCGCTGTGCGGCCAGCGTGCCTCAAAAGTACCCCAGAAAGTGACCAAATTACTTTTCAGTAATGTCTGGCGTCAGAGAAAGCGGCACAAACTTCTCCTAGCAAGATGCACTAGACTACACACCACGGCTGAGTTCTCGCTAACTGCGACATGGCGCCCTGTGCGGCCAGTGTGGCTCAAAAACCGAAATAACTTACAATAGTCCCCTAGGAAGCGTCGGAAACATGTCTCAGCACGATTCATTTACTCAAATTAACTGCGCCAGGATGGCCGAGCTGTTTTTCGCTAACTGCGTCTTAAGTCTCGGTCACGTGCCGTAAGCCTAATTGCGTCGTAGACAGTGAAACAAGATTTCTCACCTTGCCGTAGTCCAATAGTGCAGTGGTGTCTTGTCCCAGTGCAGAATGAACGCAAGAATACGCCGAGAGCCCAATAAACCAGGTTACACTTAAAAAAGAAAAAAGAATGAGACAGACGGGTCGCCGCGCGCGAGCGCTCAAACGCGCGCGCAGCCATCCTCGCTGGCTTCGGGGGAGTGTCTGGCGGATGACGCATGTAACTGGCGCGTCATCGACCTGTGGCTAGGTAAGGCAAGGAAAATAAGTCGCAAAGCTCAAGTTCATTTATACGCAAAACGTTTTAGTTTTCGTGGCAAAGAATGTTAAAAATAAATCAATGCCTGTTAACTTAAGTTCATTTTCTTTTTTTTTTTCTTGATGCTCGCGGCAGCTAACGTTCGGTGTCAAAAGTATAGCGTGACGTATGGCGACGTGTTTCCTGTTGCCAGTTTTTGCCGAGTGTCCCCTCTTCTTGAATTTCTTTCTCTATGGTTGCACGCTGAATGCCTGAATTCAAGTAAGCTATACTGCTATATATATATACCTGCAATTGTTAGCGGTTCATCGGGATCGTTTTTTGCTTACAACGACGGACACGACAGAACCCTTGGCTGGTAGAGGTACAAACCTTCGCTTTAAAAACACTGATACAAAATTTTCGGCCTCGATCCTGCGGTTCGAGGGCGAGGAGACAAGCGTGGAACAGAAAAACGAGAACACGCCCATTTGCAGCAGACAAGACGTTATGCATGGGCACTCCGGAGTAATACACTTCCCGAACACGCTATAAAACGAGTCACTGCACAGCCAATCGGCAGTAATTGAACAGTCACAGATCCACTCCAGCCGCTCTCGCTGCTTGTGCCTCGGGGATGGCGTCGTCGGGCCATGCTGCTGCCGCTGGTCTCTGCGGGGATGACGACTGCTAGGATAGCGCTTACACCGGCTACCCAATGCTGCTGGGGGGCGATTGCAAGCTTTGGGCGAGCAGCAGCAGCGACGTCGCTCAGGCCGCAGCGTCCCAGTCGGAGGATATCGACATCGAATACGTGCCGACCACCCCCAGCGCAAAGCTCCTGGATTCCATCATCGCAGCCGGCGCCGTTGCGAGAGAGCCACAGATGGGCCTGTGGATCCAGCCCAACGTCGAGCGCCCGGTGGACCTTCCCAGTCACCACCCGGACGAAGTTCATGACTGGAGCGGTTGGCCCAAGTTCCCAGCCAAGGACAACGCGGATCAGAAGCGTGCAATCGTGCCGAGTCTGCTGGCCATGGTTCCCCACGTCGCGCTCGTCAACAAGCACGAGTTCCTGCTGCCTAAGATGGAACTGCTGATCGACACACAGGGCAGGTGAATGGTTATTTTTTTTTTTTTTTTTACAGCGCAGCTGTATACCTCTCGTTGGTCGGAACATTTCGTGGCGTAAACACAACTCCAGGTTAATTGAAGGTAAACGGCATATCTTTCTTTGCAGTCAGGCATACAGCATACATACTTAGTCACGTCACCACGCTTTCATATACAAAAGAAAGACCCGTCTAGCAACTCATTCAGTTCATTCTAAGACTGCCATGGCTAGGCTACGGAAATTAAAAACGCCAGAAAAACAGCGTGAATACAATGCTCGACCATGTGTGGTGTTTGATACAGTTTCGCTGGACATGCGTTCACGTTCGCAGGGCAGGAAGGCTGTTCGATTTTTCAATGCATTTAACTCGCATGTAGCGTGCGTCGTCCGTCCGCAACAGCTCGAGCACAGGTGCGCCCTCTCCCCCACTCCTCCTCTCCCGCATCACGCTTGCAGCACATGTGCAGCGCGCGAAGCGTCGTAGTTGAGTCGCACTCCGGCGCTGCAAGCACCGTAGCAACAGCAGGTGCTGGCGTGATAGCGCGCCCTCTCTCCACCCCCTCTCCCTCTAACGCGCGCTAGGAATATAAAGCGGGTTGGCGCGGGCTCCACTCGTCAACTCTTGCGTTCGTCGGCGGTCGCAGTTGATAAGCGATGGAAGCAAGACCTTCAACTAGTACCTCGACGCAATCCAAAATCAGCGCCGAAGCACCAGTTCAAGACATCGTACGTGGCGAGGAGGGATGGTCCGTCACAGCTGGAGTAACGCCGACACGCGCGGCGAATACGCCGGCTTCACCGCCGTGTGCGACGACGCCTACCGTCACGGCCAAGGCCAAGACGACGGCGAGATCACCGTAATCACCTTCTACCTCTCGCCGAAACTCAACCGAGACGCCGTTGCAGAGTTCCTCGAACTGGCCATGAACGACCATCGACGCCAGCAACGACGACAACCAGAACAACCAGAAACGCAAAGAAAACGACGACCCATAGTCCTCGTCGGCGACTTCAACGTCGACGTTCGCAAAGACGACTGGATCGTCAGGCACGTGCGCGACCGTTACGGTCTCGACTGCGTGTATGACCACAACCCCGTCAACAGCAGGCAGCCGACCACCATCCATGGGTCCTGCATAGACCTCGTCTTCGCGTCCTCCTCCTCATCCTTGTGCGTCCAGCCCCTACTCACGGACCCTCTCACCGTCCACTTTAGCGACCACAAGGTGGTCGTGCTCGTCATGCGCTAAATCGACACTCGCCACTCACTCACCATCTCAACGACCACGCTCCCCAGAGGCCCCGCAGAGAGGGACGGACGTAACCGGAGGCATCCCCCTCGTCGACGCAACCTCTGAAGAGAAGAAAGAAAAGGAAGAGAACAGAGAAGCAATAATAATATAATAATCAGAATCGCAGTGATGCCAATAAAATAATAACAACTTTACGTTACCTACTTACGATTCTCTCTTCTCTCTCAACCCAGACCACCAACACCACGGAACCCCACTATGCTCTGCATTTACACGTGTCCCTCGCGCGGGGGCATGCGACGGAGCTTTTTTTTTTTTTTTTTTCGCAGCCCATCCATCTCGAATGGGACGGATGTTGGCGTGGCCTTTAAATCTGCGCATCGTATGCGTGCGCATTTTCCCGTTCGATAATACAGGCATACCACAGAGCAGCGCTTGAGAGAAACGCACGCCGCGCTCATTCTTGCTTTAGCACATGCGCGGACGCCGTTTTCTGCTACGGAGCTTGCGTAGTCAGTTGCGGCATCGTCGTGCATTTTAGGGTCTATTATTTTGATCACAATGTTGCGGATAGTGATGCCAGTTTCCCGCCGTCTTTCGAGGAGGCGATCTAACGGTTCGCTTTCAGAAACATTGCAAGATCCCAACCAGGGACAGCGTTCTGACTTCGGTTGTTGGAATCGGGGTTCCGAGCACACATTAGTGTTCCTGCTGAGGAGGTGCTGTATTCAAACACCAGACCGTGGTCTATATGCTGGTCCGAACGCAACGGACAAAATACCCGTCACGTTAGATGCTTATAACGTGAACGATAACCACTTTTTTTTTTTTTTTCATCTTGCGAAGGCATCCCTGCAGTTTAAACCGATTCAGCAGCGCCAATGGGTTTCGTGGCTACGGGCTGTGCTACATTGAGATACGAGGTACAAGCTCCGATGCATGACCCACATATTTTGCTCTCAGTTCCTGGCTTTCAAAGTTTGGCGCCATGCATTCATACTTGGTGCATAGAGAAAGAAATTCAACAAGAGGGGACACTCGGCAAAAACTGGCAACAGGAAACACGTCACCATACGTCACGCTATACTTTTGACACCGAACGTTAGCTGCCGCGAGCATCGAAAAAAAAGAAAGTGAACTTAAGTTAACAGGCATTGATTTATTTTTTTTTTTAATTCTTTGCCGCGAAAACTAAAAAGTTTTGCGTATAAATGAACTTAAGCTTTGCGACTTATTTTCCTTGCCTTACCTAGCCACAGGTCAATGACGCGCCAGATACATGCGTCATCCGCCAGACATTCCCCCGAAGCCAGCGAGGATGGCTGCGCGCGCGTTTGAGCGCTCGCGCGCGGTGACCCGTCTGTCTCATTCTTTTTTTCTTTTTTAAATGTAACCTGGTTTATTGGGCTCTCGGCGTATTCTTGCGTTCCTTCTGCACTGGGACAAGACACCACTGCACTATTGGACTACGGCAAGGTGAGAAATCTTGTTTCACAGTCTACGACGCAATTAGGCTTACGGCACGGGACCGAGACTTAAGACGCAGTTAGCGAAAAACAGCTCGGCCATCCTGGCGCAGTTAATTTGAGTAAATGAATCGTGCTGAGACATGTTTCTGACGCTTCCTAGGGGACTATTGTAACTTATTTCGGTTTTTGAGCCACACTGGCCGCACAGGGCGCCGTGTCGCAGTTAGCGAGAACTCAGCCGTGGTCTGTAGTCTAGTGCATCTTGCTAGAAGTTTGTGCCGCTCTCTCTGACGCCAGACATTACTGAAAAGTAATTTCGTGCCAGCGTGCCTCAAAAGTATACTTTTGAGGCACGCTGGCCGCACAGCGCGCTGTGACGCAGTTAGCGATAAGCAGCTCGGCCGTGGTGATAAAGTTAGTTTGGCGTGTAATGAATCTTAGAGGGACAAGTCTGTGACGTTTTTTTTTGTGGCTCCGCAACAACATATACCTTCTTTCGGTACTCACGCCTGTTGAAAACGCGATGGGAGATTGCCAAGAGTGATAACATGGGGTGTGCTGCTGGCGCCGGCAGAACGCGCGAACGACGAACATATCAGAAACTTGTAATTCGAAAATTACGTCTTCTAAAGGACTGAAAAAAGGCATTGCACCCACTCATTTGTCTTGAGTGCCTGTTGCGTCCGTCTCTGTGTATGTCGCGTACCGTCGCGTCGCCCGAGGCCAAGTTTTGGAAACGCGAAGTCGCTCGTGTATTTGTGCTGCCTAAGTGCAGGAAATAATGCCCGGAAATGAGGGAACGCTTAAAATCAGATGTTTTCATATATGTTTGGGATGAGTCGGGTATTTTCTACGCCATGTATGTAAAAGCGAATTGCTTTTGTTTGTAATGCCGCCCATTCACCGCTTTCGCACGTTTCGCCTCGCAGTATTCCTATGTCTAAATACCAAAATGATTCATGCTTGTAACATGCTGTTACGTGCTTGCAAACGTAACATGCTTGTAATTTACTTTTTTTTTCAGCTGGTACCGTCCGGTGGAGCTTCATACAGGAACTACTGCCTTACCTGCTGGTGTCACAACGTTGGATGAACGCACAAAAAGCGCGGAACGAGCTTTTATATAGAGCAAAATAAATATTTCCTCATTGCACAAAAGGTCTTGCGTCTACTTTGTGAAATTGCACGTGGCACAGATTCGATTGGACTTTACAAGATCGTTCGCAATCATTTTTACTAAATAATAAACTGATTCTGCACGAAGACCAAAAAAAAAAAAAGGGAAGGGGGAGGGGGGGGGGGGGGGGAGCGCAGCCGGCGTGCTAGCTTGCGTTCAAAATACGCGCGCCCCAAACCGAAACCGGCAGTGATGTAAGGGATCGACACCGACCGCTTGGCACGCTGCAGTCAATTCGGCCGCTGGGCCCTATGGGAGTGTCTCCTCTTGTTGAATTCCTTTCTCTATGCTTGGTGTTTTAGCTGCTCGGTTTGGTGCATGCGCATGTATCTCCGTCGCGTGACAACTGCATTCGTCAAAAAAAGTGTCGTCCCTCGACTATTTCTCTCTCGCATGCAGATTCATGCATCCAGCACCTTCGTTTCTCTGTACAAACTTGGTGGACGCCTTGCAGTACACGGCCTGGCTCAGCTTTATGGATGCCACTGGGGGCGAATGCGGTCAGTGCGCGTGAGATGCTCCCGGCGTCAGCCTTATTGTCGACGCCTCCCGAATACGGCGTCGATCTTTGCGTTTCTCTGTTCGTTTGTTTGTGGTGCAGTAAGGTTGAGTACTGGGGCGTGTCCTTGGACTTGTCTCGTGCAGTTGGTCAGTACTTCCACCCGGATTCATCGCATCCCGGTTCGTCGTGGAACGGCTGGGTGCTGTCGTTTACTCGGCTGAAGCTCTTCTCCAACGACTGCTTCACCACGGAACCACCTCCGGTAAGAGTTCGTTCGCCGGTTGTCCATTTTAGCCACGCTTGCGGATAAGGTTGCCGTTAGTAAGTTGCACTGTACTTCGCAGATTTGAACGAGCGCACATTTTGCACTGAGACGCAGGACAGGACGGTCGTCAAGTGCAGTGTGCGCCGGTTCAACGCTGGCCCAGCTATGTTTGGGGAAGACATCCCTAAGACATGACACCTCGAGTGCTAGACGTTTTTACCGTGCTGCCCTGTCTCGTCTCTTGGTGCGTGCCTGCGATGGCTTCCCCGAGTCGACTTCCGAGCCCAGCAAGCAAGCAACATGTGGTCTTACAATTATACTGGTCCCTTTTATACCGGTTCCTTTTTGGTCATTGTGGTATCTCGTTAAACAAAAGTGGCACAAATGACCATATGGGGCCCCAAGGAGACCGAAATGCTTTAGATTATTTTCGCTGTCATGACGCATGAATCAACGGAAGCCGTGACGTCATAAATAGGCTGAATTGTGTATGGGTGTCCATAACTGAACCCCTCTCAGCCTAGATTGTGACCCCAAACCCCTTAATTTAAAGTTTACCTTCGCAGGAGAGGTAGTACAGGATTTGTCAGGCCAGTTCTGCAGCGAGTTTACCTTGTGGTAATGGAAGTATTCAACTTCATTATCACAAGTGGGCAGTCCACTCCGGGCAAGTAGGGCTGCCCTGTTGCACACTAAAGCATTGGTGCTTCAAGTGGGCTGGTTTTTGATTTTAGTAAATATGTATACTGTCATATGCATAACGAAAACCATAAATAAACCTGCATTTTATTCAATATACCTTATTTCTGCGATGTCGTGAGTAATTAAGCATTAAATGAATCAGCATGCATTCTATTTACTAACTCCATCATTTAGGAGCTTCTCCTCTCCAATCTGAAAGCTCAACACCAGAAACTACCGTCCTTTGTATGTGTTGCAGATCGCTCTGAAGTGTAACAACAGTTACCGTGTCCAAGTGAACGTTCGAATTGTGGACAACAGCAGACACATCCTCAGCACGTTGGTCGTCCGCCAATTTGTCAGATCATTTTGTTGCTGTCACCCATTTTCACAAGAAATCTAGGTGGGTGTTGTGCTTTGCTTGCTAGCTTTTTCTTTTCCAAATCGATGCACTGGACATTTCCCTGTCCTCATCTTTCTCTCTTTTCCTTCTACAGCTGATGAAACCATGATCCGTGCTTTATTCATTTTTGTTTCTTTTTTTTTTTGCTTGCAGTCTCTCGCGTCCACGCAACAAGTGGTTCAAGACCAAAGCGTGCTAATTTAATGAGATATATATTTTGCACTGTTTTCACAACATTGTGGCTTTCATTGCTTGTGTAATAACACTAATAAAAGCATATTTCTTGGTACCAATACGTGTTCTTTTTTTATTTGTTTAATTGCATATTGAAATACAGCGAAGACAAACCATGCCATGGTGGTGTGGCTACTGAGCAATACAAAAAATAGACTTGCTGCCCACATGGCAATGCCGCAAGCCATTTGCCGCCCTGAAAGAATAAAAAAAAAAGTGGGAGCGCCCTCTGTAGATAAATAAGTACGCCCTGGTTCCGGTGCGTACCTTACGGAAAGTTAATTTCGCACAGAATAAAGTAAGCTGAAGATGCACTTGCCACGAGACAGGTAAACTTCCCAACAGGCACGTCTTGGCGCCCATTCAGCATGTACAGTGACAGCCCCTTCTGCCAATGCCTATGGTGAACGTGTGATTGCTTGGCCCGAATAGCGTTTCATGCACTTACTAGAGGCAGCCATGTCGTCAGCGTCTACGAGAGCTGCAAGCAGGCCAGCTGACCCAGCACGATGATGATGGGTAATGCGTGGATTTGACCAACCTTCGTTCTTCTGGCTTTACATGGCTTCGTGACTTTGCAAAGTGATCATTTTTTGAGAAGGTACTGTATTTTAAATAGACACTATTCAATTTGTCCGATGGCCGGATTCGAACACAGCACCTCTAGCCCAGAAGCCCGATACTGAAACCAATGTGCCACGGACGCATGGACAAGCGGAACCTGTGCACTTAGCAGCGATTATGTGTGCTTGCAGAGTCTTATTACATTCTGCATTTAAAAAAAGTTTAAATTGCTTTGAAGTCTAGTCAAATTTAGACCCAGGTAAAGCGTAATGAACGAAGTCAGAAGAACTTCTGAATTCACAAGCGCGAAGATCAGACAGATACATGTACTATCCATCAACCCCATGGTGGCTGAACGAGAAAATGGCTGGAGATTGTTTGCATTTCCGAGAGATGGTTAAAGAAGGCTTCTATAAGTGGCAGCCGGTGAACGCCGTGCTCGTGTGTCTTCCGCTTTTCTTTTTTGAACAGTTTTGTTTTGTAAGTGGTTGACAGCGCAACATTGTGAAATATCTTCGGACTTGTAACCTTGCGGAACGAAATCCAAGTTTCCGCGATGCTTTTTACGCGCGTGTAAACTTGCAAACCCCCGTGAAAAAGCGGATTCTAGATGTAATCGTGAGATATTCGCGACGTGTCTTTCCTGCTGACCTCAGAGACAGGGCACAATAAAAGATTTTGAAGAGATTTCTTTGTCAAAATTGTCCTATGTTGTTCATGTTAAAAAAATTATGGGGTTTTACGTGCCAAAACCATGGTCTGATTATGAGGCACGCCGTAGTGTGGACTCCGGAAATCTGGACCACCTCGGGTTCTTTAACGTGCACCTAAATCTAAGTACACGAGTGTTTTCGCATTTCGCCCCCATCGAAATGCGGCCGCCGTGGCCGGGATTCCATCCCGCGACCTCGTGCTCAGCAGCCCAACACCATAGCCACTGAGCAACCACGGCGGGTTTTAGGTTTACCAGCTGCAGCCACAGGTTCCGATGGACTAACTACTAAGATGCTTAAAATTTTGTTTGATGTCGCTCCTAAGCTTTTGTTAGATGCCATAAACTATTCTATACAATATACATGGATCCCTCCTGCGTGGAGAATCGTGAAGGTGATTCCACTGCTTGAAGACCAAAGCAGAAGGTTTGTACTAGGACAATGTTCGGCCTATTTCTCTAACATCCAATTTTGTAAAATTAATCAAAGTACTATTACTCGCACGCATTTTACGATTAAATTGGTGACCACAGGAAAATTATTGAGTCCCTTCCAAATTGGATTTAGGCCAGGGATGTCAATCTGGAGCGCACACGTTCACCTAGAGAGCCGTATTCAGTTGGCACGTTACCACAACGTGCGGTTCTAGTTACACTAGACATTTCTAAAGCATATACGATAGGGTGGAATACCCTATTTTAATAGAGAGGATGCAGCTTGGATATTGTATTACTGAATACTTTGTAACATGGCCTGCTGACTTCTTGCACGGCTGGGTGTTTTACTGTGCGCAAAGTGGAATTTCAGCAGGAAAATTCAGATAAACGCGCGGGGTTCCGCAAGGCACAGTTTTAACCCCCACTGTTGTTGAATATCTTGCTCAGCTCCATTCCTTGTCATCCTTATGTAAGCATGTATATACGTTTACGCTGATGATGTAGCGTATTTTTCTTTCGGCAAGTGATATTCAGTCACTGTGCGAGTGCTCACAGAAATTCTTATGCGAGTTAGAGGCATGGCTGGACAGTATCCGCTTGTTCCTTAATGCAATTAAGAGCGCTGCTCTTAATTGTCTTGCCTCTACAAGACCCAGTTAAATTCATTTCATGCGGTCATTCAACTATTCCACAAATAGAACAAGTCAGCTACCTTGGAATTATTTATGATGGAAATGTTAAAGGGACAGACAACCGCTGAGAACATGAATTGTGATAACCCCGCTGATGGGAAGATCGTCTATCGTATTGGCTAGAACGAGCCCTGTTTTCCTCATTAAACGTGGATTTACATTTTTAATTCTTCACTATAAGTGACGAAAAATGACCTTCGGCACCCCACGCAGCAAAAACATGAACATAATTATGAGGTGGACCACGTGACCTTTTACTAGTGTAACGATACACAAATTAATAAAATAAAATTATAGAAAAAACACAAGACAAAAAACACACATGAACTTAATATAGCACAATGATGATGACAAATAAATATGACGAGCAATTAACAGCAGATATAAAAATGAAACGACGGCGTCGCCGCCGCTGGGAGGCGGCCCTGAAAAGTTCGGAGCTGGAAGACCAGCTCTGGGCCGTCCGGCAAGACGAAGATGCCGCCCGAGTCCAAGGACATCGAGCCGACACCTGAGGCAACTAAAAGCGAAGTGCCGGCTTCTTTAAATAAAGTTTATTTCTTCTTCTTCAAGATGTCAAGTGAGTGTTCCCTTTTCTGTGCTTCAAAAGAAACAGTTCTAGCTTGTAATGATTGCGTGTTTTCAAGAATACAAGCAATACATACTGAGAAAAACTTTTTTGAATAGTGCCATGCCGAAAACTGCATGATGTATGTGCTAAGCTTAGTTGCACCACTGCCCGTGGGCGACCTGTAGAGAAATATTTTGCTCACACTTTTGTATTCTGTTTGCTCCTCAAAATGGAGGTAAACGATTTCTGACGCGAGAAGAAGCGCTGGAACTATATTTTAGCATTCTTGACGATCCTGCGTCGAGTGATTCAGATAGGGATACGTTCGAAGACTTCGTACCCGCGCTCGCACCGCCGGACTCGGATCAGGAAATGAATGAAGTCAACGAGCAAACCAATAAAGTGCGAGGTTAGGTACACTAGAAAGAGAAATAGGCAAAAGAAAGAGCCTGCAATTTGCCACGAAGCCGAAATCGAAGTGGAGGAGGCTAGAGCCTAGGGTAGCAGCGAACCGGAGCACGTCGTCCGCGATCCGAAAATTTGGTACCCACAGTACTGATCAAAATCCCCAACGACGCCATGGGAATATCTTGCTCTTTATTTTGACGAAGGTATCATGCAGACACTGGTGACTGAGACAAACCACTTTGCAAAGCAGAAAGGCCGACAGCATTGGAAGGAACTTGCAATTGATGAGCTCCGCGGATACTTCGGCATACTGCTGCTGATGAACACCAATCCCAGACATCAAATCTACCCCTTTATTGGAGTAGTGATAGTTTTTTCAATTGTCCTGAAACATCGAAGGTCATGTCGTGCCGGCGTTTTCAGACCATTATGAACTGTTTGTACCTCACCGACATAACCAAAGAAAAAAAAGGAAGGTGAAGAAGGGTACGACAGATTGGCGAGAGTGCGCCTTCTGATTCATGCACTGAATCAAAGTTTCAAGAGGCAATACACACCATGAGCGCACCAAGCAATTTACGAGAGTATGATACGCGTCAAAGGTCAGTCCTCATTGAAGCAGTAGCTTTCTATGAAACCTATAAAGCGGGGATACAAGGTATGGTGCAGAGCCGACTCCCAGACAGGGTACCTGATTGAATTTCAGCTCTAGGAAGGGAAAGGCGCAGAGCGACTTGCCAATGTGCGTCTCGGTGAACACGCTGTGCTCTCCCTCATTAATGGAGTAGAGGCTGGTGCACAGCTATATTTCAATAACTTTTTCACATCCACAGGCCTACTGGAGGCCTTGCAAGAGAAGGAGATTTTGGCAGCAGGAACGGTTCGTCCAAACCGCAAGGATTTACCTGATGAAATCAAACGGAACAATCTACAGAAGATACAGTATACCTGGCGGGCGAAAAGGCGCATCGCAGCTTATCAATGGCGTAATACGAAAGACGTACACGTGCTGTCCAACTTTCATCACCCTAGTGACACTGCATGCGGACGTTGTTAGAAAGATTTCCAATGGCTCATCCATATCTGTTCAGTGCCCAAACGCAGTCGCCGACTACAACATCTGGATGGGTGGAGCCGACAAGTTTGACCAAGGAAGAAATGCATACCCGGTGGATCGAATATCTACGAAGTCCTGGTACCGAATTTCTTACTTTCTGCTGGACACAGGAATAGTAAAGGCTTTCCTTCAAATGAAAGCAGTCAGTGAAATGAGCTACCTGTGGTTCAGGCTCGTCCTCGGCCGCCAGCTGATAAACGGCCGAACATTAAAATGCATCCAGAAATCGGCCGTATCGAGTCAACAAAAAAAGGGCCAAGAAATGGTCAGAAAATGGTAGGGGTTGCGGATGAAGTCCGATTTCTGAGAAATGGGCATCACCCTCAGAAGGTCGTGAAAAGGAGGTGGTGTCGTTGGTGCTCGACTGCCAAGAAATAAGCGCGCACCAACCTTCTGTGCTCTATGTGCAATGTAACGCTCTGTTCAACGTGTTTTGGGCCTTTCCATGCAGGTGGAAAATAGCGCACGAGCCCTGGAGGAGAATAGGGACAAATGCGGCTCACGTTTTGAAGTTCCATTCAGTGTCAGTGGGACGAATGTGTCCCACTTTTTTCGATAAATTACTTATTGTTCTGCCGCGAAATTTCTTGCAAACCGTTTCTGTTGGCCTCGTGAAACCTTTTTCTCGGTTTAAAAAAAAAGTATATCCTTCCTACAAAGGGTTACTGTATATTAGCGCATTTCTTATCCGGTATCTTTTAGTATATGTATTCACCTATGTATTCAAATTATTATATATGTTATAATCTTTGAGTGTACTCTCCCTCCTTACACAATGCCTCTATAGGCCCATAAGGTATCGTTAAATAAATAAATTAATACATATTTCTGTGTTTGTGTGTGTGTGAATATTTGGCTCTGCATTAGAAAAATGATGGCAATAAAGCGTAATGACATGCAAGTCGGATGGTTAACTTTATTTACAGTTTAAAAGCATATAACACCTAAAGTGATTGCACTGCCATTGAAGAAAGAGTAAAACCGATTGAGTTTTGCCTTTTCGAATGCAGCGCGTTAATCCGCGGGCTCCTGCCTGTCGAGCAGTTGCCCATACAGTCGAATCACTTCTAGATGGAGCGCGTTTTCCTCGTCAATGTAGTCACTCAAAATGTCTGAAAGAACGTTACACTGAACTTGCTTTTCGACGTTCTCTGGTGTACACTGGGTTTCCACGTCACACCGAGCTAACACGACGCCGTCGCTAGTACTGTCATTGCCCAAGAAGGGGACATCCACGGCAACCGTTTCAAGCATCTCGGCTGCGTTATTCTCCGAGCACACGGGCACCGCATCCACCGGATCTGCCGGGGCAAGCGCGTCGGTAACGGTACGCGCCCGCGAGGGCAATGCATCAACCACGCCATCCGATGCGTGTCGGCAGCGTTTCGGCGCAGGAGGCAGTTCCGCCGGAGGGCTCTCTGTCGTTCCATCGACGTGGCTTGCATCCGCAACCCGTTTTTCGCGTTCCTGAGGATCGGACGCATTCCTCCCGGACGTCTGCGGGTGAGGCGCGTCTACGTCGACTTCTGTCACTTCCCGTTCAACGTCGGGATGGTTCTTGTTTTCGCGTCTTTCGGCCTTGTCGTCGGTTTCGTCCAGCGTGGACGGAAGCAATCCCTTCGGGAACAGCAGAGAGTCCAGCTTGCGGGACACCTCGTCCGGCCTCACGCCACCACCGATCACTTCTCTAAAGAACTCCTCAATTTTCTTCGCCGGCACGGTCCGATTACGCGTAGATCGCAGCTTGCGAGCTAGCCAGTCCCAAAGCGACCCTTGGCTGTAATCGTCCTTCTTGCCGTGAGTGGCTTCGTTCTGTTGCATAGGAAACACCCAAGTGACCATGTACCGATCGTACAGTTGGCGCAGACAGAGCCGGTCCTCGTAGGGCCACGATGAAAAGAAGTACTGTTCCGTAACGCCACAGTGAGCTTCAACCTCGGAATGTTCCATAACGACGGGACACGTTGCTGCGGAACTGCGCCGATGGCGTTCGATCCCGCAGGTTGCACGTAACTAACGAACGAGAGAACGCGGAGGCCGATGGGCGAGCAAGCGAAATTGGAGCAGCCGTGGTAGAGCATACTAGAAATATTTGGTAGTGTGACCAAAGCGGTTGCAGTGAGCAGCCGCGTTACGGCGCTACTGTGGCGAAACCAAGGGCTGCTTCCTCTACCTGAACCAGAGTCTACTAGACAATGGTCGAGTGGGCCGCACACAGTCGAGTTTACCAAATGGCCACAGAGGGCGAAAAACCACCCGCGGCGCGTTCCAGCATAAGCGCGCAAGTGGAGCTACTGTAAATTGGTCGGATACTTTAGTTCGTATTTTTTCTGCTAGGGGCGCTCAACGTGGCTCAATATTTGATCTATTAATGTACATATAATAACCGACAAACATAGTTACTGTGTCATTTTTTACAAAATAAGCAGTATATTGCTTTTTTTTCTGATTGCTGTTATTAAAATAGTGCTTTGTTACTTGAATAAAGGTTTTGAGGCCTCACTGACGTGTGATCAGCAGCAGCCCACTGGTATCGATTGCAGTCTGTGACTCTGTGCCGTTTATCGATTCAAATTGTACGGGGGTTATATTTGCGAACGGGGTGGTCGTGTCCTTTGAGCAGCATCGCGCAGGTTCGTTTTAATTGGATATCACTAATATCTCAGCCAGTTAATGCGTCTAACATTCGATAGCGGCCACCAAGCGAACGTCTTTAAAGACGATGAACTTTATCAGCTGCGGCGTTTCACTGGCATAGCGGCTGCATGCACGGCTTCTGCCGTTAGTGATCTGCCGCTTTTGGCCGCGTAATGACATGTTGCTTGAAAAAAAAAATGCTGGCCAGCACGAAAATTCATCGTTAGAACCGAGCACAGTCTGCTTGAAGAATGCCCACGAAAGCGGATTAACCTTGCAGCCCCTGGGCTTGTGCGCCGGTGAGTAAAAAGCAATGCTGTTGCTAAAATTGCTAACATGAGTACAGCATGAATAATAAAGTTTTGGCTGTTTCTGCATAAATGATACACTGAGATAAATTCACTGCACATTATTGACAAATTTACTTCCGGTGATACAGTTCGTTAGATTAACTGCATTTGAGGCATAATAAAATGACTGTGTTTATTACTAGTATCTGGTAGAAACAATTGTCATCTAATCGAGGCTTGACTAACCACAGCCCACACAAGGACACCAATGAAAGAAATGCACACTCAAAACAATGTTGTGTGTGTGTATGTGTGTGTGTGTGTGTGTGTGTGTGTGTGTGTGTGTGTGTGTGTGTGTGTGTGTGTGTGTGTGTGTGTGTGTGTGTGTGTGTGTGTGTGTGTGTGTGTGTGTGTGTGTGTGTGTGTGTGTGTGTGTGTGTGTGTGTGTGTGTGTGTGTGTGTGTGTGTGTGTGTGTGTGCGTGCGTGCGTGCGTGCGTGCGTGCGTGCGTGCGTGCGTGCGTGCGTGCGTGCGTGCGTGCGTGCGTGCGTGCGTGCGTGCGTGCGTGCGTGCGTGCGTGCGTGCGTGCGTGCGTGCGTGCGTGCGTGCGTGCGTGCGTGCGTGCGTGCGTGTGTGTGTGTGTGTGTGTGTGTGTGTGTGTGTGTGTGTGTGTGTGTGAGAATGCCCACGAAAGCGGATTAACCTTGCAGTGTGTGTGTGTGTGTGTGTGTGCTTATCTATCATGGAGCGTTTTGTGCACTATTCTTTGTCATACATGAATCACAAACTCACCCACACTTGAACCTAAGTAATTGAGGCTCTTTTTTCTTTCGACTCCAGCCTCCAAGACGCTGCTCATATTTGGACTCATCATTTTGGACTCTATAGTCTCTCTGGACGTACAAGTCAACAGTGAACGTGTCACCACTGGAAGTAACATCAGGGGCCAGAATCCTCACAGGGTATGTTTCTGAACAATTCAACTAGAACCGTGATTTGTTCATTTATGGGACTAACTTTTGTTTCACCAATTTTTGCTTGCATGTGCATCATGGCTTTGTCATTTCTCTTTCCAGGAAGACGGACAAAAGAGAGATTATTGGTCTGCAAGCTGCCCACGCTAAGCCACAAGAAGCTCAACTATCACATAATGACAACAGGTCCTCTTGAACTACGTGCCTCTTCATGAAATGTTCGGAAGTTTACCAGATAGAGAGGTGTGAGCCCTATTAGGAAAGCAGCACTCTACAGTTCTGTATCACACCGAGTGGGAATGAGAAATTTGACATACAAGCTTAGTTGCTTTTAAGGGCGCTTTATGACAGAGAAGTAACATGTTGAGTCCCAACTTATTTCTTTTCCAATCGTTATAGCCGTGACGTCCAGAACAGAAACAATGTAGCAAGCTCCTACTTGCACAGACTCTGTCATCTGCTCCTTGCAAATCAGTTTGACGGGCATTAGTACCACGAAGTATCACATGCTCCCTCACAACGATAATTTGTTACATGAAACTTCAAAGAATTGTAAAACTATCAAAAGCGCTCAATGCAATTTTAAGAAAATGATACATCATGTTGACTGAAACTCTGGCAGTACTCTTCATGTTATTATTTTATTTTTTGTTTAAAGTACCCTCAGGGCCATATGGCATTAAAGGTGGGAATGGTTGCAAAGTATTAGAGTAAAACAAACAAGTGCAGTGAGTATTCTAACAGAATGATTCTCCTGATTATACAATTTTAGCTAACATTTTGCAAAAAAGTTTGTTATCTGTGATGGCTACGATACTTGATGGTTCCATTTCTGAGATGTACGGGAGATGAAAGATTGAAGGAAAGGCTTCGTGTTACATGAATCAATTCCTACCTTACTGCAGTGATTGACACAGTTTGAAATGCACTGAGGCCGCATTATGAAGTCGTCATGAAGTGTGGTGTGATAGAAAATTTTATGAAATAGCAAAAGACGGGCCACTTTGCGGCGATTAGCTAGTGGAATAAGTGCTGGGTTAGTTTACATTGAGGTTACACTCACGGTGCGGTTATAATTAGAAATAATGAAACGAGTAGAGTTATTTTGTACTAGTTCAAGTGAAGTAATAAGATTAACGCGACTGGGATCCCGTATTGCAGATGCATATTCAAGTTCCGAGCGAATTAGTCTTGTAAAGCTGTAGTTCTAAAGTAGACGGTGCTTTGGAAAAGTTGCACCGTAAGTACTCGAGCATGTGATTAGCATTGCTAATGACGTACTCTATAAACTGTCCAATTTCAGTTGTTTGTAATGTGTACACCGATATGTTTATATGACATGACAAAATATAAGGGAACGTTGTTAACATGGCAAGTGCTAGGTTTTGAATTAGATCTGGCTACGCGTATTTTACATTTGTTTACTACGAGAGACTCATTGCCAGTTTGCATAAAATGAATAACTAGGCTAGCCCTAGACCATAAGAGATAGCTAGAAAAGGCAAGCTCGCACAACCGGCCAGCCTATCACATTGCAGCTCGAGCTTATCTTGCTGACAGTACATCTTTGCCGAGCAATTTTTTACGTTGCTTTCTTTAATCTAGCTGAAATCGGCGAACACAGAGAGTATAAAACGTCAACGAGCACTGTACGCAATACAAGTACGAGGGTAGCTCAGCATAAATATCGCTGTCTGAAGCTTCGTTCTCCCTGCATTAGCGACACGCCCAGGGGCGGATCCAGGTTTTTTCTGAGGGGGGGGGGGAGGGAGGGGGGGAGGGGTCAGCTTCTGTCAATTATGATGATGATGACGATAGTAGCCTTTCTTATTTACCGAAATTTACCGTTTTTCCTCACGATAAACCCGCGTTTAATACGGCTAAAGCAACACCTGTAGCCCTCCGTGTTGGCTCAGTCAGCTTAGGCGTTGAGCACGAGATCGCGGGATCAAATCCCGGCCACGGCGTCCGCATTTCGATGGAGGCGAAATGCAATAACGCCCGTGTTATTGCGTTGTAGTGCAGGTTAAAGAACCCCAGGTGGTCAAAATTAATCCGGAACCTTCCACTACGGCGTGCCTCATAATCAGAACTGGTTTTGGCACGTAAAACCCCAGAAAGAGGAAGAAGACCTGTAGCGAAGCCAGGTATCGGTTTCTCCGAGCTTATAGGAAAAGGACGTTACGCAATACAGCCATGTGCATGGCGGCTGCGCCTGATAATACAGGGTGTCCAAAACTAAGCTTTATGGTTTTCTTAAAGTTAGGCACTGGAAGGCACGCGAAGACCACCTGTACAAATAAGTTATGTGGCCAGTGGGGCACAAAGTGAGACGATAATTATCGCTGTGAGCAGCCCAATTAACTAAAATTGAACAATTATTTTTTGTCGACTGCAGTAAGTGGGTATGTTTGTATTGAAAACTTAGAGACAGTCGACTTTCTACACAGTATCAGTCGGAAGAATTATTCTAGCGTGTCCGTGCTCCGAGATATCAGACTCCAAATTTCAATTGTCGTACTGCGCAGAATAATCGAGAATAAAGACGCCACAATTCTCATGAATTCCCGTGAATGATCATGAAGCTCCGTGACCACTTCTTTGGAGGGATGGCGGTGCCATCTTCTTTCTTGAGTCGTGGTGGTGTGTTGACTAGAGGAACGTTCTTGAATACGGGCGTAACGCCCCGCTCCAACGCAGCAACCACAAAGCTGGGTGTTTATGATACGCGAATCACCGCGTATGAAGACTCACGACGCCACCTACAAGAAGAACGATGTGGCGTGTTAGCCGAGAGCGCGAGCCAGCGTATTCATGTTTTGTTTCCCACTCGACGTCATCCTTTTATACAAGGCGCGAATCTGCTCCCCCTTCTCTAACCACGCGACGCCATCCTAGGCCCACGCGCTGGCGTTGGCCGCCGACGTCACGCTCCCCCACTTCGCAGCCGCGGCTCGAGGCTTCGCCCCGCTCCGCGAGAACGCTCACTCAGATAAACGGATCCGACGGGCTTGAGCCTCCTATGCTTAATGTACGACAATAAAAGTGCGAAGTTACAATGAAAAACTTGTAGCGTACGAACGGTACTGTGCTCGTACGTACTGGATATTGTCAACGTGTAACTGATCACAATGAGTGCTACAGTTAAAAAAAGTTGCCTATGCGTAGTTCTTATAGTTTAGCTGTTAGTTGATATTATTTATATATGAACACTTCAGCAAGACACCTCTTTCATTAAGCAGGTTGGTCGCGGAACCTGATGACAGCCAATGAGGCAACCATTGACACCCCAAGGGTAAACTAAGTTAATCAGGCGCGAAGGCGCTCGAGCGGACCTCGGCGTGTTTGGCAAAAGAGACGTCCCCTCGTTCATTCGACGCCACCGACGGGACGAGTAAGGCACGGCAGGTGCCAGGAGGTTCAAGGTGTTCATGAGAAAAAAATAACTGCGGCAACTTCGCGACACTACATTCCTACGGAATACAACTAAGCTTGTGAGCGAGCTAGCTTTACTTCTACATAGCTGATACCACTGGTACTCGCGAAAAATACTTATGAAGAATGCTGGTGGCCATATTTTATTTTTTTGCGACAGGGCGATGCCCCTGTCAGCGAGGGGGCGATGCAGAAATCTGAAGGGGGGGTCAGGACATCCGGACACCGCCCCTGGATGCGCGCCTGGACACGCCGAACACGATGAGAAAACTTCGCTCGATTTCCGCTTTGGGTTCCATTAAATAGATGTTTATCTGTGTTTCTCTATGTTGTAAACTCAGTGACGGACAACATTAAGTCCACCTGACCTGTATGAAAATTGTGTGCATGTACTGCTTCATTCACCATTGACAATAAATATGCAATCTTACTTGTTTGAAGTGTTTTATTGCCGAATGAGGCCTCTCGGTCACCTGAAAATACCTGTAGTCACGTTAGAGTACAGTACACACGAATACCGTCCCGAAAGCGGTAACAAAGCGCCCAAAACCAGCAAGCGAGCGGCGCGAGGAGCCCTACGAACCGCTACCGTAGTGGCCATATTGCTCACTGCGTAATGATGATGATGATGTTAGTTTTGATTTTGCCAGCGCCATCTTTCGGTTAGTTCACAACGCCACTGCTACGCTTATTTTCGTTGCGCTGTGGAAGGTACAGTTTCCCTTCTCTAAGTTTGTATGGGTGTTCTGTGCTGTCGTCTGCTGGACGCATCGTCGCTGTTTCGTCGTTTGCGTTCTTTCCGCCGTTCTTTTTCTATTTTATTTACAATAGATCGGTGGGGAATATCTCGGTGTTACCGCCACCGAGTATCCGCCTGTCAAAGCTCCATGCAGCTGCGGTAGGGTCTCATCACGACAAGCGTCCGGCTGGTGTGCGGGGCCGCTCATTCGGGAGAAAGTGACGGTGGTGCCACCTGGATTTTCAATAAAAAATGTCTCAGCGCAGAGCCCTCGTTGGACCCACTCCCCCAATTTAGTACACTCTACCGGCCCTTTGGACACTCCCCTATTAAAGGAGAATTTCTTGGCGAACATTTGCCACTTTGACAGTATCTATATCTATCTAGCCGCCTATGCCTCAATGCTCTCATGGTCGTTTCGTTAACTTGGTATTTATCAAAATTGGCATAGTATGACAATAGTGTATGACGGACATAAATCATAGGTCGTGACATGAATATCATAACATGTGCGGTGTAGGTCATGAAACAGCTGCCTACGTCTTGGTGCTCTCATGGCCGTTTCGTTAACTTGGTAGGTATAAAACTGGAATAGTATGACAGCAGTGCATGACGAACATAAATGATAGGTCATGACATGAATGTCATGAAATGAGTGTCATGTAGGTTATGAAACAGCCGCCTAAAATGACAATGGCTCACCGAAAAAACATTAACACTAAAAACCACTGAAAGGGGTTCTGACGTGGGTACAAAGTGAAGCGCACACTAAAGGATGATGGTAGAAGTCATAGTCATGACTCATGAGCATGACTCATCAAAAATGACAATGAATCGGTAAAATTTAACACTAAAAAACCAATGAAATGGGTTTGCACGTGGGTACTAAGTGAAGGAAACACTACAGGATGGTGGTAGAAGTCATAGCCATGAGCATGGCTATGGTCATGACTATGGTAGAAGCCATAGTCATGACCATGACTCAGCAAAAATTACAATGATTCAGCAAAAAATTAACACTCAAAAACTACTGAAATGGTTTCGGACGTGGATACTAAGTGAAGGAAACATTAAAGGGTGGTGGAAGAAGTCATAGCCATGAGCATGACTCAGCAAGAATGACAATTAATGACTCAGGGAGAAAACATTCACGCTCAGAACCTACTGAAATGGGTTCTGACGTCGGTATTAAGTGAAATCGAGGGATCGGCGTTTCAGCAGCAGAATTTCCCTCCTTGGTGACGAACCCTTGGTACGTAGCTTGTAGATTCCCTGGAGTCTTCATCAGTCCTCGTGGCGCTCTTGTATGCCTTTTCTCCCTGGTCTGGCCCGGTGAAACTGGACTTGAAAACAGGTCTAGCAATTTTTCCTCTCCTGTTAGAGCAAGCAATCACTCCAGAACAGTGCCGGACCCACAACCACAAAGCAAGCGAGCACAAGGCCACTCTCCTTAAGACACAGCAGGCTTTAAAAAGAAAGAAACTGCTACTGCTTTCTCATCCCTTTCACGCGTCCTCCCCCCCTAAACACAAAGACCAGCCAGTTCCTGAAAGCTTTAGGACGTGATTACCAAATCAGCTAACAATCAACTACAACTACGCGATAATAAAAAAACGTATAAGAAAAAAAAATACCAACGTTAAAATGACGCTGAAACCAGAGTAGGCATGAGGCTAGCGATACACTAGGGCAAACAACTCAGACCATCTGCATTCCCATTGAGTTTACCTTTCTTGTAGCGAATGTCAAAATTGTACTGCTAAAGTACTAAGCTCCAGCGCGAGAGCATGACCCAAAAGAATAAACCTAGGATCTGAATCAGAGCCAGCCCTGCCAACGAACTCAAAAAGCCTCAGCTGATGACATCCGCGTGTTGATTTCTCTACCCCGTTGTGGGGGAACTTAAAATTATGCTTGACTGAGTTACACCGTCGCAGTAAGCGACCACCCAAGACATACTTCGCAGCTTTCACAACGGGCAGTTAGTTAAAATGCGTACCAGCCAAATAGCGGCCAAGCTTATGAGTAGCCCACTATAGCACTGCACAAGTTCTCTTTCGTATGCCATAAGCATCTTCGCGTGCAACTAGTTTTCGATCACCCCAAGCACAGGCTGCTCTAAGCCACCTTTGTCCGTCCCTCTCGAAACGACTCTCTACGACCGCTGTCAATCATGTAACCCGGTATGAATAGAAAGAATCGGCACCCTCTCCCGGTAACGTGTCCCGCGTCCTCTAACTCCGCCTTTCCGAACTGAGAATTCGCCTACGTGGCACGTGATTCAGAAGTCTTCACAGGACAAGAAAACAAAGGCGCATTTTCAAACCACGGAACCCGTGACTGCGATCGAACAGATCAAAGGTACAAATGTCGCGTATTGAGTTGCTCTTTCGGTCATTGCTGCCAGCCAACACCAGCACCTCTAATGCGAAACGTACTGGGCTCTGCTGACCAATTCAACTCGTAATTAAACTAGTTCATAGAGTGGTATTAAAAACCTAAAAAGCAAAAGCTACACTCTATCTACGTGCGAAAAGACTAAAAAAATGTTTCTACAAACGCGCTTCTATGAAGAAAATTTCTACAATGGTAACCGACGCACGCCCTACACTGAAAGCATTAAATTACAAAACTAAGATCTGCCTTTGCAAACCCCAAATCTCAATGTTTAACCACAAAATCAGCGCGATCACTAGCCACCACATTTGTGAAACCTGCTCCACATTTTCCTTCGTGTTAACTGGCTCGTAGGACAGAGAAAATCGCACCATAACACTTAACTTGTAAATTCAAAAGCAAGACTTCTTAAAAATAATAAAAGAAAGAAAATTGCTTCACGTTTACGTACAAACAAGTTACTGATCGGTGTGGCAAATTGATTAGTTCTTAATGCGCACTCGATGGGGTCGCAGTCCGAAAGCCCTCGCGCTTCGCCGAGGACAACAAAGGGCGCCAGACATACACTGCCCTCTGCTGACACCTGTCACTTTGTGTCCTCGCAGCTTACCCTCTCGTCCCCGAAGGGGAGGCCGAAAACGCAGGAAGAATAGCCATTCTCCCTTTGTTCTCACTCTCGCGTCGCATTCCTCCTCATCAGCCTTTGATGACGCTTCCGTTTTCTAAGCCGCCACAAAGAACTCTTTGCCGTTCGGTGCGTTGGCCTGGTGCCTTGTCTTACGAGCTGCAGTGTGGCGATTTTTTCAAGTTTTCGATGCGCCGAATACTTGGCTCTTCTTCTGTCGCGGCGCTGTCTGAAAACGTTTTTTCTTGCGATGCGGTCATCTGTTTCGCACCTGAAACCCCCGAGCGTTGGGTTCCCGTTCTGCTCGGCCGCCATGGCATTCTGCTCTACGTTTGACGATTCCGGAACGTCTCCGCAAGAAACGTTCTTTGGAATCGTCACTGGCTCTGGTTCCGCGACGTCTTCGCGCTCTACATTCGGCCGTACCCGAGAGCCGCTCAAGTGCCGAGGCACGAGGTCCGTATCCAGCTCCATGTTGACCCCATTGGGGTTGCTGGAACAAGCCGCGTCCCCGCAAGGAGCACTCTCCGGGATGGCCGCTGACTGTGTTTCAGTGGACGCCTCAAATGCGCACTCTCCGAAGCTTGAGTCCAGAGCAATATCCGGTTCCCTGTACTGTCGGGCCAATTTACCTGCGCTATCGTTAAAAACTATTTCATTAGCCAGGCCCTCTCCTACAGTGCCGGTGGGATCTAGAATCACCGCTTCCGTACTTTGCTCCGCCACCCCGCTATCTAGGTCTACATTTGACGACGCGATATGCAGAGGCACGAGGCAGGTCTCCTGCGCCTCCTTAATCTTCTTATGGCTACTGGATACAGCCTCGTCCCCGCAAGGAACGCTTTCCGGAATCGCCCCTGTTTGTAGACAGGCGACGGCCTCGCTTTTTACGTGCTTCACCTCTGAGGGTTCTGCCACGTCGCACTCCACGTGCTCTTCATTCCCTGACGCGACCACAACCGTGGGTTGTCGCTCAGTTACCTCAAGAGGAGGAACTCTCTGTTCATCCTCTTGACCTTTCCGATCGCTCTCAACCGGAATGCCGAGCTGCCGGAATAAAGCTCTCTTAAATGTATCGTAATTCCGGTACTCGTCATCAGAAAGGCGAGACAAGACGCAGGTCACGTTAAAGGGAAACACGTTGTACAGTTCAAAGGACCAATTTTCACGGTCAAGCTGAACCTCCGCGCAAGCCTTCTCGAAAAGGGCAAAGAAACTTTTCAAGTTTTCGCTGATTTTGAATATGCCTAGCCTTAGTCGTACCTGTTGCCCTCTAAGGAACTGGATTTTCTGTCGAATTTCTTCCATACGAATTCTGTGCTCTTCCCGTTTTCGTTCCTGTTCCGGCCCTTTCGTGCTCTTCCCGTTCTCGCTTTCACTCGAGCGCTTCTTTCTTACGCGTAATGCTCTCTAGGCATTCCTTCAGTTCATCGTCGTCTGCCCCAACTGCTTCGATCGCCTCAATGATCTCCGGCTTTTTCTTCGATTCGGCAATTTGGAGGCCCAACTCTCTGGCCAAGTTTAACAATTCCGGCTTCTTTAGTGCCTTCAGGTTCATGGCTGCCCTTAGTGCTGCTAACTCTTCACTCTATAACAACCTCGACGTACTCAAAACTTCCGTCAACGGTTAATGAAAAATCGCTGCTCTGTACTTCCCCCCAAAATACGTAAAGCCTAGTGATATCTCAGTGAAGAAAAGCCCTGCACTCACCATATGCAGTCATGAATCCTGGCACCTTCCTTCGGAAGTTGTCACTACGATAAAGAGAGACGATCTCTTAGATGTCCTCCAAAGTTGGGGCCTCCGGGGTAGCGTATCTCATCGCTGCCAACCAGTTGTTGGGTCTCGCATTGATATCGGGTTCCATCCCGACGCTATCCACCAGTTGTAGGGACTCGCGGTTACTAGAACCTCGACCGGCGTTACTACTAGGTAGCAGTGGCGTTGTCGGCAGGCTGCAGGCGTCCGGTAGACCATGGCGACCAGGCAGGGGCGAGACGATTTCTTAGTGCGAAACTTGCACTGTTTATTTCATGGTGGGTGAAGGATAAAAAAAAAGGAGAGAATAATGAGAAAATACATTGCAGGGCAGCCTAAATAGGCCCTCTAAAATCGTAGGCGGGATTTTGCTCACGTCAATGTCAGGTGACATGTACTGAGTCCAGTCGGGGATTGGCGGCTGCTCCCTCTCTCCTAGGCGACGTTGCACGTGCTTGCCTCCGCTAGCGGCAACTCGTGGGTCCCGTTCGGTACGCGGAAAGGAGTCTCCCCCTGAGTTACACAGTTCGAAGAAGGCGGCCTTCCCTCCTGTCACGCATGCACATAAAGAGGCCCGTAATCACTGCGGGGCGACCGCCAGACCGGGGACCACTCGAGACACCCATAGCAAGTTAGGCATCCATCCTCCGTTTCGATTAGGCATGGTCTTCCGATAATCCTTTTTGCACGTGGTGTCACACGCCAATCGTAACAGCGGTCCTTAACTTGTTCTCGAGCTTCTTTGTTGACATCCAAGTTTCTGCCCCCTATATTAGCACCGGTAGAATGCAACGATTGTGCACTTTTCTTTTCAACGACAGTGGTAAGCTCCCAGTCAGGATTTGGCAATGCTAGCGGTATGCACTCCAACCCATTTTATTCTTCTGTCAATTTTTTCTCATGATCAGGGTCCCCTGCTAATATATGACCCAGATAAACGTACTCCTTTAAAGACTCTAGAGGCTGACTGGCGATCCTGAATTCTTGTTCCCTTGACAGGCTATTTAGCATTACCTTTGTCTTCTGCATATTAATCTTCAACCCCACTCTTACACTTTCTCGGTCAAGGTCCTCAATCATATTGCTGTTTTCGTCACCATTGTTGCTGAATAGGACAATGTCATCTGCAAACCGAAGGTTGCTGAGATATTCGCCGTTGATCCTCACTCCTAAGCCTTCCCAGTCCAAGAGCTTGAAGACTTCTTCTAAGCATGCAGTGAATAGCATTGGAGAAATTGTGTCTCCTTGCCTGACCTCTTTCTTGATCGGTATCTTTCTACTTTTCTTGTGGAGAACCAATTAAGGTTGCTGTGCAATCCTTGTAGATATTTGCGAAGATATTCACGTATGCCTCCTGCACTCCTTGATTACGCAATGCCTCTATGACTGCTGGTACCTCTACTGAATCAAATGATTTTTAATTATCTATGAAAGCCATATATAGGGGTGATTGTACTATGCAGATTTCTCTAGTACTGCTGATATGGATATGATCCATCGTAGAAAACCCTTCCTGAAGCCAGTGTGTTCTCTTGGTTGGCTGAAGTGAAGTGTTGCCCTGATTCTATTGGAAATTATCTTCGCGAATATTTTATACAGTACTGAAAGCAAGCTAATGGTGAACATATATGCATACAAAGTAGTGTAAAACTTTTGGGACGGGTCGTGAGTTGAACCCCTCCTCCCTTGCCCCCCCCCCCCCCCAGCCAGCCCCCTCTCTTGCTACGCCTACGATCACCGGCAAAGTATTTGGTCGGGTTCAAGCGGCGTGCCCGTCAGCCCGAGTCATCAAGATGGATATTTGCTTTGGTTTCTCGTGGGGCCATAGTCATGACGAAGAGAGCAATAGTGGCGCTGCTGTAGCTGCGCGACTTAAGTGAGATAGACGATGACCCCAATCTCACTTTGCCGACGTTCAACGCTGGTGACTTCACTGTTTTTAATAAATACCGTTACAGCCCGAACCTCTCTCTGCCCATATCTCTGTCATTGACATTAGATGTGTGCATGCTTGCCGCCCATGCTCGATAAGCTCCCCTTCGGTCGGATTCAGCCAAGAGAGCGGGAAATAGAAGGATAGATTGACTGTCTGTATACTTAGTCAACCACTTCGGTGAAACAATCGGTCAATCGATGAAACAAACACACCCAAAAGGGAGAACAAAGCGGTATTCATCATTGCATCTTCGCTTTTTCTCCATGTATGCGAGTGTGTCTGTCTGTTACACTCTGCTAACTTGGCTCGTCCCTCTTCCGCTCTGCCTGTTTATATAAGGAGCCTGTACCTGTACGTTTAAGAGGGAAGGAGGAAAAAATGAGGAGCCACTCCACCCTCTGAAGGCAAATGACCAGCGAAGCTGTAGCAAATCACACGGTATTAAGCGTCTTCACTCAGTGGAAGTCATGGCAAAATTTGCCGGTCATGATTTGGATTTGTCAGCCATCAGCACTCCAGCCCATAGATATTCCCACGCGTATTAGAGAAAATGTCGTAGTTACGCCCGAAAGGCAAAGCCTCTATTGCGATAGCAAATTAGTAGAGAGCTGTATGAAGCAAGGATAGTCGTTTAATGGACCTTATAAACTTGTAAACATTCGCCTACTAACTAACTAGACAAGCACGGTGTCACGCGCGCACAGGTAAACATGAACACATCTCGCTCGATGGGTGCGGAAACTCGCTGTCAGAACGCTGGAGTGAGGAGGCGCGGCTATAGCGGCGAGCGAATTGACCTTCGTGCCGCCTCTCGCCTCAAAGCGAACTAAACGTCGAAAACACAACGCATACGAAGTAACCGTCCCTAGTTGAACTTTGTTCACGTCGCAAATTGCTTTGAAGAGGAGGCCCGCGCGGGCGCGCACTTTTTCCTCGTCGCAGACTCGCAGATCGCTTTCGAGATACGACGCCCACGCGGCCGCCGCCGGGGTAAGACAACCCCCCCCCCCCCCCCCCCCCCGTGCCTGGCACGCGTCAGAAGCAGCGCGCTTCCCCCGCGCCTTTTCCCTCAAACGCGCGAGATTAAGCACCAAGCGTCGGGTGACCCTCGCAAGCTTTCACTCGCACACACAGCGTACCGCCGGGACGCGGCGACGATGTTACCATGTTTGGACTTTATACTGAACCCCACAACGACGTCCACGACCACGGCAGAAGTGCGCTTGGCGTGTCCATATCATTGCTATCGCAATGTAATATATCCACTCATTTCACTATACATTGCCTCACTCATGCCTGAACCTTGGATTATTGCGACCTTAGTGAGTGGTTTCTATCTTGGTGTGCACAATCTGCTGGCGCGATAAGTCATCACCGCGAGTGAGCTTGTACACACAACGTGCCTCCATTTTTGCGCAAGCAAGCTGAACCGATATCACCTCTGCTTATCGTTCAAGCACTCACCACGTTCACACTCACGTCCACTCACCTGCACTCACACTCACGTTCACACTCCCCTCTATACATCCAGAAGCACTCACCACGTTCACACTCACAGCACTCAGTCACGTTCACACTCAGCTCCACTCACACAGCAAGTCACGTTCACACTCATCTCCACTAACACTCACAGGCACTCACCACGTTCACACTCACTTCTATTCACACTCATTGCCACTCACTAACATTCACTGGCACTCACATCCACTCACACTCACTGGCTCTCAGCTCCACTGACACTCATTGGCACTCACTCCCCTGCACCTCCACTCGCACTCACCTCCACTCCCACTCACCTCCACTCACACTCACTCGCGCTCACTCGCACTCACTTCCACTCACACTCACTGGCACTCACTCACACTCACCTGCACTCACACTCACTGGCACTCGCACTCCCGCCTTTGAAATCGGTTCGAGTGAGTGTGAGTGAGTGCGCCGACCTATGAAAGAGTGTGAGTGGAGGGGAGTGCGAGTGAGTGCCAGTGAGTAGAAGTGGAGGTGATTGCGAGTGAGTGCCAGTGAGTGCTAGTGAGTGCCAGTGTGAGTGAAAGTGACCGCGAGTGAGTGCCAGCGAGTTCGAGTATGTGTGAGTGGAGGTGAGTGCGAGTGAGTGACAATGGGAGTGAGTGGAAGTGAGTGCCAGTGAGTGTGAGCGAAGGTGAGTGGGAGTGAGTGTGAGTGGAGGTGAGTGCTAGTTCCAGTGGAAGTGACTGCGAGTGAGAGTGGAGGTGAGTGCGAGTGAGTGTCAGTGAGTGTGAGTGAAGCTGAGTGCCAGTGAGGGTGAGTGGAGGTGAGTGTGAACGTGAGTGAGTACGTGTGAGTGGAGGTGAGCGTGAACGTGAGTGAGTGCGGGGGCTGGAAAAAATTAAGGTGAGTGAGTATTCTCCCACACTTCCGACCTATGCGAGCGCCCCAAAGCGATTCTAACCTCCGTATTCAGAAATGAATCAAGTTAAGCGTTGTCGCGAAAGCCGAGGTCCGAGCGGCCAGGAAGGTACCATGGATGGTGCCGTGCCAGGTGCCGGGAGAAGGAGAGGTCCAGTCAGATCAGAAAATGGTTTCATATACAAATATACATGTGGTATTTTACAAGAAGGGCTTCGTGACATCGGAGCCGTCTACATGCTCTACCATATTTGCATGTTTGAGCGTTTACATCTCCGAGCCTCTACATGGTAGAACGTCCCCCACAACACTCAAGTCGCGCTTTTTATCCCTTTCGTTTCCCTCTTTCACTCGACGAGAGAATGCACTTTGGTTCTTCTTAGCCAATGACCATCTTTGACCAGTTCGTCATATCTCGCCCGTGATGTGTCATCGTTTCCCGTCGGGCTCCACCTCCAATCTTGCCTGATCGCCCCAGCACACAGGCAACGGTTGACACCTTGGGAACCAAACGTTGATGTCGTTCCCACGGGAATGCTTGACGCTGGCCCCTTGCAAGAATTAGTCGCCTCTCCGTGGCGGTTAGTTCGCGGAAGCGCCATTTCCAGGGAGGGCGGTGGCTGTTGTCTCACAAGGGGCTCCAGGTTGGCGCATCACAGACGGCGCCAGGCCTCGTCGTAGTTCGTGCGGGCGTTGGTGCTTCACGAAACGCACCAAGAGCGACGTTGCCGTTTTAGCTATGCACGAGGCCGGTGACCCATTGCAGTCTTGGGACTAATTGCTCACCCATCAGTCCCAGGTGACTGACGGTGACACTTCCCGGCCGCGAAAAACGAAAACTAAGCGTGAAGAGCACTTGATATGTTCACGTCTGTCGATGAGGCCTCCTTTGTCCCGAAGGACCACCAGACACAACATCATGGGCTCCAACTTAAGACGCATTTCTGAATACGGGGGGAAGAATCATCCATCGGAAACAGCGCCGCCCCCTCCCCTTGAGTAGAACCGGCGCACGCTAACTAGGCCAACGTTTACAGATACAGAGACTATACTAATCTATGTGTTAAACAGTGCACAAGCCGCACCACCCAGTTTGCTTCCGGCTGTGCTTAGCTCTCTGCGTACGAACAATAGCTTGTTCGGCAGCGAAACTACCGTAGAGAATCATTGCCAAGCCTGCTTTTATTGGATTGTCCGCTGCGAAAAACTCACAGGACGGATACGACTGTGTAACACAGATGTCTAAGCGTTAGCTGTGGTGTGGGCTAAGCCGATCTCGTTCAATCACTTAGGGGCTGTAAGGTCCCGCGTCTTCCATGATATTTCAGTGTAAGGGATGTTTTAAAGCGTCGTGGTCATATGTGGTTTTATGCCATCGTCGTCATATCGCCTTCGTCGTTCCATCGATATCATTCATGCTTCGTCATTCCATCGTCACTGCGTCGGCGTCATACAGTCGTCGTCATGCCGCCATGTTTATTGGTGACCTTGGCAAGAGAGTGTCATAGCAAAGTGGGACGATATCGGAGTATGTGGCGTATAGCCGAAGCAACGTAAGTCTCATAATTACCACTACACGTGTTAAATAAGCGTCACTTCAGGAGTGCGGTCTGTCTCTACATTGCTCGAATGCTATTCGCATCACCATCGACCGTCATCGTGAGACGAGTTCTGCCGTTTTTTTTTTGTTTTTTTTTTGTGTTCATCTTTAGCTAATGGCCCCATGTCGCTTAAACACAGCTGCATAGCTGCATAGCTCATCAATTTTTTTTGGTGAGTGATTATGTTGGGAGACCTTTCTACGCTACGTCGCCTATAACGTGTAATTGCTTCAGTTCACCAAGAGGAGATTGTCGGCTAACTGTGCAGACATAACCGTAAACTCTGCGGGCTGAACAGCTGAATCTAAACGCGATACCATTGAGTCAGCCCTCTGTTGCTCATCAGAAGTGGTCACCGATCATATACCTGAACTTATATCCGATTTATAAACTTTATGATTAACGGTCCGCCTTTGCCGTACGATAGGAGCTTGACATGAAAGCAGAATTTCAAATGTAATGGGTAAGTAAACGCTATTTGTGCTATGTCAAAGGTGTCCCAAGAGCAAATGGGCACCTGGGCAGAAGAGAAAGTCAGGTCAAATGTAGATGAGAATCACCCACGTAGAGAAGTAAGTCGACATGAACGGTGGCATTGAAAATTGTTGCCGTGCACCTGATTCCACAAACATCCATTTTCGTTCCCCAAGAAGTGTGGTAAGAATTAATATATCTATCCAGGAGGATCGTATGCGAACAATTTCAGCAGAGTGAGTCCAGGTGATCAGTGCACGTGATTCCGATCGGGAAGTAGACATTGTAAACGCAGCGCAATCAGACAGTAAAAAATCTAATCCTACAATTTCTCAGTCGAAATACACGGGTTAAAAAGCGACAGTTGTTTTATGATACATTTTTGATGAAACTAATGCTAGACGCCCGCCGCCTCTACCTGGGCAAAATAAACAGAATATTCCAAAATTTATAACAGTAGATATTTGATGTAACGAAGCCATGAATATATTGAATGAAAACAATATCTGGAATTATTTTGTGTACTAGATAAAGGTCAACGTAATCGGATGATATAGAGCGGGAATTCCATTGAGGGACTCTTACTGATACCATGGTGCGAAAACACCCGTGTACTTAGATTTAGGTGCACGTTAAAGAACCCCAGGTGGTCCAAATTTCCGGAGTCCCCCACTACGGCGTGCCTCATAATCAGATCGTGGTTTTGGCACGTAAAACCCCATAATTTCATTTTCATTTCATGGTTATCCCAGTACGGATGACTTACAGCTAGCAGAACGCAACGCATTCTGCTCGAGGTATTCACTGCTTTTAACTTTTTTCGGCCTAGATTTAGGAGAATCAGCGGGAGAAAGTATGGAACTCCTACGCCTATTGACAAGCCCCATGTCTCCAAATAAGTGGCTGGGCGCCGCAGTTGCTGATAGCTGAGAACAAACGGGCGTATCAGACACAACCTCCGCCTGGCTGCTAAAGTTTCATTCTTTGGAATGTTGAGCACACATAATAGTGGAAGGGGGGAGGGGGGGGGGGGTGGCGTCATCAGAGTGCGATTGGAGGAGGCTGTTGAATTTAGGAGTTAAAATATCATTTATGCGATCGGCAAATGTGTTAGGAAGCGGCTCCATAACTATCGCGATTGTCTTGTCAATACTTGCGGCTACTTCGGTCAAAGCTGCGACTTTTAGAGATGCGGACTGAAGGGACGCAGCGGCTGGTTAGCCGACATCACTCTGTTTATTCGCTGCTATTGGTTCCACATGGGAACAATGACGTCCTTCCGCAACCTGAAGCACCTGCATCTCACGGCATAGCGTGGGCCAGTTACTGTCCATTGTGCTATGTGTTCGTTCGCTCACTTCATCTTATTCCCTGTGCCTGTGCCCATACAAAGATGAAGATGTCGTCTCGCTTTCCCATGTTGCACCTTAAATAGCGGTCTGTAGATGCGTCTATTCCGCTATGGCAAAATTTATTCTTCTTGTTAAAGAGTGCCACCCTCACAGGTGTCACAACCGTGCTCGTCCTTACTTTTCATATTTAGCAAACTTTGTCGTACGTGTTTCTGCCGAATAGTACCCGGCGGCCGAATTCACAAAGCGTTTCGTCCATAAGCGCTCTTTGCCTCGGGCTGGCCGCCTTCGCTAATAATCCAGTATCATGATTGGCGGAAATCCTCTTTAAAACAATTTCAGCGCAAGAGCATTTTGTGAATAAGGGCGCAGGGACCATATCCCCAAACCCTTTTTGTTAGCGCCAATTAACAACAGGCAGTTGAGAGAGAAAAAGGACGTTACTCGGCCCATCCATCGCCGGACATAATATGAACTAAACGAGTCATCAAGGCTCTCCCAGAACTTTAGGTGCGAAGCACCTAATGTGCTCGGACTGTCGGCGTCTCCTGTCGTCGTCGTCGTCGTCACGGTAAAGCAAGCAGCTCGTGCTCGCGCTCGGCAAGCCCTCGTGCTTTTCGAGGAAGGCGTTGGCTTGTGCCACTGCTCCTGCGTTCGTTGTCGTCGTCGTCTTCCACAGCTGGCTGCGTTGCCGCTCATCATTCCATGCAGGGTAGAATTTCACTTATCTTCTGTCGTCGTAATGGGAGGGGGGGGGGGGGGAGCGTTTACGGGGTTATGAGCTTGAGGCTGTATGAGCCCATTAGCGGTGCATCACTGCATGCTTCGCACCTCCCCAGGTTTCACGTTAGTGGAGCTGCATTTCGCTCAATGGGTCATTTGACGCTCAAGCATAAAATTTAATTCACCGCTCAAACCGCGCCTACGACTTAACTCATGCTAACTGTAATAACTAATACAAACTGAAACAGTAAGAAAGGCGTCCATAATGGCCAAATTGCTGAGGCAGTTAAAGAAAACAATGATGGTTTCACTAATCCTTCATGGTAAAAGACATCATCGAGCTTGTCCTAAATTAATACAAGTGACGGCTTGGCCGCACGGCGAGCTTGTTTTAAGTTACCGCTGGCATAGATTCAATGGACGATTCGAACAAGAACGCGTGCACATAGTGCCATATCCTACTGCCTATCTTCATAATCACTCATCCTAGCCCTCTCCGCTTTCTCTCCCCTGTGCAGAGAAGAGTAGCAGGCGAGAGGACGCTCTGCGTTAGAGCACTACACGGGCCGAGTTTTTCAGCCCGGCGCGGGCCCGTTTTTACGTTGGGTTGCCCGCCCGAGCCCGACCAAAAGTTTTATAACGAGACCCGGGCCCGGCTCAGGCCCGGAAATATTCTACGTTACCCGCCCGGCCCGGCACGCCACAGAAATGCATAGGCGTTCCAGTTAGGTTCTTAACAAAACGTCGCTTTTTGCATTGAAGCACAAAATTAACTGGAACGCCAATGCATTTCTCCGCAAAGTTCGGGAATTATTCTCTCGGAACTGATGTCATCCTGAGAATTAATTCGAAGTGGAACCACCTTGCGAACTCCACGGCTACAATTTGTAAATTGCAACATGGGTCATCGGGTGATTAGTTAAAAAACTTAATTAGTGATTTTTTGTTAATTAGTCGATTATGCATTTTAATTTCTTCTGCAAGTAATGTCCGCCTCTTCGAGTAGACCGACTCATGAACTAGAATTGAGCTATCTGCCATAGGCAACCGGAAAAAAATTTTTGAAAGTGTTCGCTGAAACATCCTATATATATATATATATATATATATATATATATATATATATATATATTATGACGTCTCTGTTGGAACGACGTTTATTCGGCCCGAGTACTTGGGAGCGAACCAGGAAAAGCACTCACTCGATGATGATGATGATCACACATAACTGAAGATGAGGATCGCGCAACGTAGGATGATAATATACAGATGAAGAAGACGTGCGTAATAAACGCCCACACTAATTGCCCCCCCCCCCCCCCCACGTGGAAGCGGCCATCCTGGCCGCAAGTCAAGGCGACGAAGAACGCCGCGTGAAGGGTTTCATGCGGGACACATGAACGACCTCGGTGCTGCGACAACGGCGGTCTGTGGCGGCGACAACAGGAGTCACACGATAATTGACGGGCGATGTCTGCTCCAGGACAATGTAGAGCCCGATGAAACGCGGCTGGAACTTGTCGCACAAACCAGGTGTGCGAAGGGGCGTCAATAGAAGTATTTCGTCACCAGGTCGGAAGGACACAACGCGATGGAGGGTGTCGTAAATGATCTTCCGATCGTGTTGCCTGGCCGCTGTGTTGACGCGAGCACGCTGGCGACACTGGGCGAGTCGTGAAAGGAATTCTTCGCTAGACGACGCAGATGGGTTGACAGGAGCATCGAAGAAAGAAACGTCTAGAAGGGAAGTAGGCGATCGTCCGTAAACTAAGTAAAATGGCGAGTAGCCGGTGGTACGCTGAACGGCCGTGTTGTAGGCGAAAGTGACGAACGGTAGAAGCTTGTCCCAATTCTTGTGATCAGGCTGAATATAAACGGCGATCATGTCGGCAAGCGTGCGATGAAATCGCTCTGTCAAGCCGTTAGTCTGTGGATGGTAACTCGAAGCTGTTTTATGCGTGGTACCAGAGGCGCGCAGGACTTCGTTTAAAAGTTGCGAGAGAAAGACCTTTCCACGGTCGCTTAGCAGTACTCGAGGAGCACCATGGCGCAGAATTATCGCTTGAAGGACGAAGTCGGCAACCTCCGAAGCTGAGCCAGTGATCACTGATGTTGTCTCAGCGTAGCGCGTCAGGTGGTCGATGGCGGTCACTATCCACCGATTTC
Source organism: Dermacentor silvarum (assembly GCF_013339745.2). Taxonomy (NCBI): domain Eukaryota; kingdom Metazoa; phylum Arthropoda; class Arachnida; order Ixodida; family Ixodidae; genus Dermacentor; species Dermacentor silvarum. The sequence goes on from NC_051154.1 coordinate 296,963,999, forward strand.
CAGCTGCAGTAACAGGAAGGGGCCCGTAAAGGTCAATACCAACAACCTCAAATGGTGCGGCGGGACACGGAATAGGCAGTAATTCGCCGGCAGGAGCAGACGTGGGGAGTTTGCGACGCTGACACGGAGAACAGGAGCCGACATATCTCGCCACACTAGTAGAAAGGCCAGGCCAATAGTAACGGCTTCGAATGCGATCGTAGGTTTTGTGGAAACCGAGATGGCCAGCAGTCATGTCATCGTGGAATTCTCTGAGGACATCGGCTCGAAGAGAGCGCGGTAGAACGGGCACCCAGCGTTGACCGTCAAGGTGGTAAATGCGCCGATACAGCACGTGATTGTCCAGCTTGAATTGTGCGAGTTGGCGTCGAAGCCGCGCGTTAGGTGGGCGAGAAGCGCCAGAGAGGTGGTCTATCATACGCCGACAATATGGGTCAGCCCGTTGGCGAAATGCAAATGTTTGATCGTCGTCCGGAGAAAGGCGGTCTATTGAGTCTAGAGAGGAAACCGGCACAAAAGTGACATCCGAAGAGCTGTATAGCGACGCAGTTGCCGAGGTGTCAAGTGGTTGTGCAGGAAGCGGGCAACGAGAAAGAGCGTCAGCATCGTGGTGTTTTTTGCCTGACTTATGAATAATGTCAAAGTCATATTCTTGCAGGCAGAGACCCCAGCGACCCAGCCATCCAGTCAAGTTCTTGAGAGTGGAGAGCCAGCATAATGCGTGGTGGTTCATAACAATTGTAAAATGACGCCCGTGCAAATAGGGACGAAACTTCTGTACGGACCAAACAACAGCCAGGCACTCCTGCTCAGTTATTGTATTGTTCTTCTCGGCATCGGTGAGTACGCGGCTGGCGTATGCAACTACTCTCTCGTGCGAAGAGTTGTCGCGTTGCAGAAAAATGGCACCGATGCCGTGGCCGCTAGCGTCTGTGTGCGAGAGAGTCGGTGCAGTCTCATCAAAATGGCAAAGCACAGGTTCAGACGTGAGGGCGCCCTTCAACATGTCAAAGGCTGCTTCACAATCTTGAGACCAGTGAAAGGGTACAGCGGAAGCAAGTAGCTTGTGTAGTGGCGCAGCGATGGAGGCAAAGTTCCGTATAAAGCGACGGAAATAAGAAGCGAGGCCAAGGAAGCTTCGCAAGTGTTAAGGTCTTTCTGGGCGAGGGAAGCGAAGGACCGCAGCAATCTTGTCAGGGTCAGGACGTATGCCCTCCTTGCTCACGACATGCCCCAAATACCTTAATAGATCTGCTGGCGAAACGGCATTTCTTCGTGTTGAGCTGAAGACCAGCGTCAGCAAGGCACGTCAGAACTTCATCTAAGCGTTGTAGATGCTGCGGAAATGTGGATGAAAAGACGACAATGTCATCCAGGTAGCAGAGGCAAGTTTTCCATTTCAGGCCACGCAGCACGGTATCAATCATGCGTTCAAAAGTCGCAGGTGCATTGCATAGCCCGAAAGGCATGACGTTGAATTCGTAAAGTCCATCAGGGGTGGCAAACGCTGTTTTTTTCTTTATCGTCTTCGTGCATGGGAATTTGCCAATAGCCGGAACGCAAATCGAGGCTTGAAAAGTATTCTGCACCTTGTCGTGATCGAATCAAGGGCGTCGTCAATACGAGGCATAGGGTATACGTCCTTTCGAGTGATCTTATTGAGGGCCCGGTAATCGACACAAAAGCGCACGGAACCGTATTTTTCCGCACTAAAACAACCGGAGATGACCAAGGGCTAGCTGAGGACCGGATGACCTTCTGTTGTAACATGTCCGCGACATTTTCTTCTATGATTTTCCGCTCGGCTAGGGACACGCGGTACGGGCGACGGAGCAATATCGACGATTCGTCTGTCTGAATGCGATGCGCAGCAGCTGTGGTTTGGCCCAGAGTCGATGAATGGACATCAAAAGAATTTGCGTGTTTGTTCAACAGAGCAAGCAGCTGCTGCATCTGTGAAGGTGGTAAGTCACTGCTTATGGCTGCAGTAAGAGCGGAGGGAGAAGCAGTAGCACAAGTAGAAGGGTCTTTGGAAGACATAGTCGTAAGGGGCACGACGCATACAGGCCCTGGGTCGGCCGCGCAAGCTACTGTCGTGCTTTGCGGAAGGAGAATTTTATTGCGATAGCAATTATATGGACACTCAAAAGCAGATTTCTGCCGTCGGCGTCGCCGTCGCCGTCGCCGTCGCCGTGAGGTTCCGTATGACGTCAATGGAGATGAAATCGTGGCCGCGCGCCGCCGAACGCTGTATGTGCGAGTGAAAGGGCGCGAGGGACGCGCTCTTTCACGGGGAGTGAACGCACGGCGGAGAACAAACGCGCGTTCTGCGCCGTGCTTCCTTAAGGGCTGCAGAAGTAGGCGTCTCTTTCCTCCTTTACAATCACCATATATGTAGAGCAAACGCGCCTTCTTCCGATGCGCGAGAGGCCGTGGGGGAGGGGGGGAAGGGGGAGGGAAGGGAGGCGACGTTTAGCTGCGGCACCAAGTGCCTATTTATATCAGAGGCTCCGGCAACAGTCACCAACGCCGCACGCATTTTGAGCGAACGCGGGCAAAATGCCGACGGCGTCGACAACAGTTCGGCGCGTTGCCGGTGCTGCTGCATGTCCAAGTTTATACAGCTGATAAAGCTAATATCATTACTCCGTATATCTCTCTACAAATTTGCTATCGCAATTGATGCTTCACCTTTCAGGTGAAACTGCGACAACTTTTTCTCCGATGTCGCGTTCGTGGCGGTGACAAGCGCCGAGCCATTGTAAAATCGAACCACACCTAGTGCAAAAGCGATGCCTTTATGAAGGCAACGGGAAGAGGGCAAGACCAAGACGTCACCATGGTCGATATCGGTCGACATAATGGTAATAATGCGCTGTTGGCCGGGAGGCAGTTCGGTAACTTCCGCAGCGATCAGGCGCAACGGCGTGTACCTGTCTTCCCCAAGTAAGAAGTCGGTGTCCGTAAGATGGACGACGCGTTGGCCACAACAAATAGCCGCGGACGCAGAAGAGAGAAAATCCCACCCTAAAATAAGTTGATGAGAGCACGGGGACAGCACAGCTAATTGTATATGGTGCAGGATATCATCGATCAGGACACGGGCAATGCAAAGAGCGGAAGGTCGAACAGGGTCCCCTTGGGCTGCAACTAGCGTCGGTCCATCGTATGGCGCCGTGACTTTCCTTAGACGGGAACATAAATCAGCGTGAATAACAGAAATTGTCGCACCTGTGTCCACCAAAGCATCGACGGGCACTCCTTGGACAAACACCGAGAGCATATTGGACGGGCGCGCTGGAGGAATATCAGTCCTGGTGTCGTATGCAGTTTGTCTTCCAAAAACTACATCGCTTAGTTTTCCGGACGAATGTTGGAGTTGAGGGAGACGGGCCGTAGTGGGGATGTGGAGCGGCGGAACGGCGAAGGGGAGCGGCGTCTGGCTGAACGGTAACGGCTTCGGTCTTAGAAGTAGAGCGGGGCGGAGGTGAAGAGAAACGCCGGCTTTGGGAAGAGACTCCACCAGAAAAGTTACGTTCAGAGATGTATCCCCGACGCTCGTCCTGCTGGCGCTTGCGGCAGAAACGTGAAATATGGCCGCGATAGCCGCAGTAATAGCACGTGAGACGTGACGGACGCCATGGCGGATACTACAGGGGGCTGGGTGCTCCGGGAGTCAGTGCAGTCAAATGGGCTGAGGAGAGCTCGGGCGGTATCGACGAGATGTTTACTGGCGGCGCGGCAGCAACCGACGCGTACGTGGGTAGCGGCACCGTGGAGTTGACGTTGCCTGGAGGCGTGGCAGCAACTTCCGCGTCCGTTGGTCGGGGACGAGAGACGGAGGGTTGCACGTGCGTGGAGCAGGTCAAGCACGCCAGTTCATCCCTGATGATGTCACGCAAGGCTGCGCTAGAAGGTGCGCTGGGGCACACGGACGGTGACGACAAGCCCATTGACTGTAATTCTTCGCGTATCATAGCTCGTATCATGACACGCAGATGTGGGTCCACCGTAGAAGAATAGTCGCCAACGTCCGGCTGAAGGCGAACAGACTCAAGTTCGTCCAGGCGCTGACACGTTGTGACAATGTCAGCGATTGTAGCGGGGTTCTTGATGGCAAGAGCATTGAAGGCGACAGATCTAATGCCTTTCAGAATGTGGCGCACTTTGTCTGACTCTGGCATAGAAGAACTCACACGGCGGCAAAGCGCATGAACATCCTCTATGTACGATGTGTAAGACTCGCCTGGCTGCTGTTGGCGAGTATCGAGGGTTTTCTTTGCAATGGTAGAACGAACGGCCGGTGTACCAAATACTTGGCGCAGCTGCTGCTTGAAGGCAGCCCAGTCAGTAAAGTCTATTTCGTGGTTGAAGAACCCTGTCTTCGCCACACCCGTCAGGTAGAAGGAGACGTGGCGGAGCTTGTTGGGGTCGTCCCAACGAATAGCGGAACTTACTCGCTCGTAGTCGTCCAGCCAGTCCTCCACATCTTCTTCACGAAGACCAGCGAAGAGATGGGGGTCACGCTGGTGGCTGCTTAGGATGTAAGGGGTGGCTGGTGGTGTCAGAACGGTAGCGGTAGAAGTGGAAGGTGGTGCGTCCTGAGACATGCTAGCGGACAGTGGGCGCAAGCGGCGGCCTGAACGTAGCTCCAGGGGGTAGACTGAGCGGGCAGAGGACTGAGGATCGAAGAGCACCTCCACCACTTATGACGTCTCTGTTGGCACGACGTTTATTCGGCCCGAGTACTTGGGAGCGAACCAGCAAAAGCACACACTCGATGATGATGATGATCACACATAACTGAAGATGAGGATCGCGCTACGTAGGATGATGATGATGATGATAATATACAGATGAAGACGTGCGTAATAAACGCCCATATATATATATATATATATATATATATATATATATATATATATATATATATATATACTTAGTGACGTCCCCATGCTTTCATATATAAAAGGGAGACCCGTCTAGCAACTTATTCAGTTCATTCCAAGACTCCCATGGGTAGACCACGCAATTTAAACACATCTGAAGAACGGCGTGAATACAATGCTCGACCATGTGTAGTGTTTGATACAGCTTCGCCGGACATTCACGTTCGCAGGGCGGGATGACGGCCATTTTTTTTTTTGCCTGTGCGCGTGTAACACCATGCTCGTTAATTCAGTTAGTAAGCTGATGTTTACATGGCCCATAACACTACTATCCGTACTTCCGAATAGCTGTCTGATAATTGCCATCGTAATCGATAGAACCGCAACGACAAATTGGATTCTACACTCTGCTTTAAATCTTAAACTCTCGTTACAATCAGTGCCCAGCTTTGAGCGAGCTATGTTGCAACCGCCACACGTGACACGGGCGGTAAACTACGTTAGACCAACGTAACATCATACTGCGGTGCATCATTGTTACTCTGCGTCATTTTTCGTACGTGTACTTACGGTGTCTAATTGCTACGTCAGTGTTGCATGCACCTACGAAACGTCATCTGAAAATCAGGCAGCCCAATTGACTGCTTATTCAGCTGCTGTCAAAATAGCTCCAAATTCCAGGAAACAACTTTTATTTCACTCACACATGAAACACGCAACAACAAAACAGCGAGCAATAACTTATTGCACGGTAAATTGCAATTATAGATGGATGATTGGCACCATCCTGGTACCATCGATTTGGAGGCGAGTCTTTGAGTGAACGGTGCCTGCCAAACGTTTCCAGGCAAACGAAACAAAACGCGAAGCACTACGTTAGCTATGAATACTAGACAGTGCAAAGTTTTCATCAGAGCAAGGGCACTTCAACACGAGATGCAAATCAAAATGAAGTATAGGCTCTAAAAGAAAGCAGATACGAGGAAACTACAGCCCGAAGAAATATGCTATCACAACGGAACGAAACGCGAATAGCGGAACGCATGGCTTTCGGTACATATCGCCGTCTAAGTGGCCCCCGGCAGGTCTCTGGGCGGTCGGCCTTGCCGCTCGACTGGGGATGCCCCTGACCCTTCGCCAGCGCAGTACTGTTGAGGTGTCCTCACAGTGAGAGACGGTTACGGCGCCACACTTGTCATTTTTCTTCCTTTAAAGGTACTACAGGATACAGCCCGCGGCAGGGTTCGCGTCCTGCCCACATGTTCTCGACCGTCGCTCACCTTATTAGGATTTAGATATGCCGTCAAGCGCTGGAAGCATCTGCTCGCCAAAGTCCCTATACTGCTCGCCTGCAATGTTCGTCAGTAGCTTAACGCGCTGTTTTCGCGAACAGCAAAAAAAAAAAAATTGTCTGCTTTGGCGTACACTGCTGTAGGCGAGCAACAGTGAGCAGAGCCTTGCAGCGCTTCGCCAGCATAACAAATATCTGATAAGGTGGGCGACGTCGACAACTTTGAGCAGGACTCGTACTCGCGAAACTCGATCGTAATCTAACGTAGCCGCGGATGTGCAGAACCGGTTGCATTAGATTGCGCAGCATGTGCCTAAAGCCCAGTGAAAGCCACGGGCTTCCCTGTTCGCGTTTCCTTCGGTCGTGATTGTACAAACGTGAACGAAAGCTAGAACACGATGAACCGTCAGGAAAATCCGAATTTCTATGGCTATCTAGGTGCAGAAAATGCACTGCTGTGTCCATGATCAAGTGGAATTAAGCCGGCGTTCCGATGGCATGCCTAATAGCAATGTTCTTTTTATATATATATTTTATTCTCTTGCTCACGGGTGTACGCGTGGTAGCTGTTCGTGGCTGAAATCTAACACAGTTTATATGAGCGTTAAAATGAGACTAGACAAACACAACTTCTTTTGTTCCACAAAACAAAAAAAACAAAAAAAAAAAACACGCAGAGTAGTAGTAGTGGCTGACAAAACGAAACACGCTCATGGTACTGACTACATCGTGCCTAATGTTTCAGTACCAAATATTCTGATGAGTGAGACTAGACTGCGCCCACTATGTTTCACTGCGGAGGCGGCTACATCGCATAAACGAGCTTGACAAGAAGTTTCACAGCCACGCGTTTTAAACCGAGGCGTTACAACGGTGGTACCTTACAGCAAACAAGGCACTAATGAGGGGTGCCGATTACGCGTTCTCCCAACCGAGCATTATGAGTACATCCCCTTCATTTCGCAAGACTTCCATGCGCAGCAGGTGCTCCCTGTGCATCATCTCGGCTGCGCGAATCGAATCGATTTCGCACTGCACCGCCACGTCGACGCACGTCGGCTTACACTGCACCTCCTGGTCGACAGAATTTGCCGTCGCACGGTTCGCTTCGAGCTCCGGCAGCTGGATCGAGGAGGCGGGAGAAACAGTTCCCACGGCGACGTCGCTCCGAGGTAGATCGTCGTCGAGCACCGGCTCATCGTCGCCGACGTAGCGTTCCGTCGAGACCGAAAATCGTAGCTCCTTGGCGTTGCAGCACTGCGCAAGATCGTCGTCGCCGCGATTCGCCTCGCCTGAGATGCGCGGCAGTTGCGAATCGGACGTGGCAATATCTGCGGTGCTGTTGGCGCTGTCGCATACCGACGATGGACGCCCCGAGTCGACGGGCGGCGGACGATCGCGGACGAGCGCCGTGCTCCTTCCGTCGCCAGCGAGGCTGGGCTGAGCCGAGCGGGGAGGGATTCGTTCCCCGTACACCGCCAAATCGTCTTCGCAGTCGCCACCTCCGCTGCCAGCGTCTCGGAAGAACGCGGACAACTGCCGCCGCGCAAACGCGTCGCCCTCGCAGTTATTGCCTCCTGCGTGGTTCAAAGTGCAGCCTTCGGACGGTACTGAATCAAGTACGAAACCGACGACGGAATCGGGGATAGCCACGGGTTTGCCTAGTACGGTCTTCTCACCGCCCGCCGAGTCCGGAGCCCGGTGCGCTGGTCGTTGCTTGTCTACGGACACGGCGTGCATCTTGGCGCACTTCGGAGACACTTTTACGCCTTTTGATACGACGTGCGCCAACTTCGCAGGACTCGCCGTGAAATCTGCGTCGCGGTCATCGTCGGCGACCACCTCATCGCACTCACAAGTGTCGTCACTCACTTGTTCCTGATTATCCTCGGGCGACGTACTCTCGTCTTCCGTCACCGTCAATTGGCCGAGTGCGCGGCTCTTTCGGGCCGGCGACACGCCGTCACCAAACATCATGGCGTCCAGCCTCTCGGTCACATCGCACTGCCCGGCGCCAGCGGCGATCACCTCCCAGAAGAAGTCCTCTATTTTCTTGGGAGACACTTGCCATTTCAGCGAGGAGCGCACCTCACGGGCCATGTTTTGCCACATGCCCCAGTGGCTGCAGTTCCAGGGGGGGCCAGGGGACGCCTTCATTATCTCCACCATGAGGTGAGCCTTTGTGCAGGCGAACCTTTTGTACAAGCCGCGCAGGAACGCGCGGTCTTCGTAAGACCACATTGAAAAGAAGTACCGCGGGCCGCCGCTGGCACACGCTGGCCGCTCCTCGGTCGGAGGGGGCTGCATCTTTTGGCGTCGTTGGATCCCAACAAATTTCTTTTCACAGCAGCCGCAGCAGCGTTCGACTCTCCGCAGAAAAGCTGGCGCGCTAAGCACGCACTACACAATACACGAGCGGCACAATGTTGCTAGACTACAGACAATTAAAAGCCTTTCTTTCGGCGAAGCGAATCTCGGCTGTTCGGTGCGTCGCTGGCGGCCGTCATTTCGTGACATGAGCGCCTGAGTGCGTCTCTGTCACACGAGCACGCAAAAACTTTTTTACGTAAGAGGCCTTTTATCAAGCTGAAAGACTTTTGAATGAAGAGGTGTTGCGCAGCAGACACACGGCGTCGACGATCTCCTTTTAGTGTTTCCTTCTGGACACGCTACCGAAAGCGTGGCGCTAGCGTGCAAAACAATATCGGCCAAAAAAAACTTATGTATCTCAAAACATAAAGTGAAAACTTATTTTTTACACGTTTTTTAAATAAATTTAACATAAGCAACGTCAATATAAAGATTTATTGTAGTAGTATTAAGAGCGTCACCACGTGACATCCCCAGCGCGTTCGAACTAGAATTCTAGAATATGGGAGAGTGTCCAAAGCGCCGCGCGAATGCATGGGAGGAGCGAGGACCTTTTTGTGTGAACTCCCGCGCCGCGGCGCTGCTGTACCGGACCCGTGGGCTTTCCCCGCTGCGGAAGCAGCGCCAAGGCGGCGGGCGTCTGCTAGGAGCGTGATATTTTGGTTGCTATTACCCAACATCGCAATAATTTGGGATACATTAAGTACCACATCACCGCAAGGTAATACCGCAGTGACTCACCGCACAGAGAACGCGTTTGCCGGCTGTGAATATGGGTATTTTGTCCATTTCCTTCTATAGCTCGCTTGGTCCGCGCTTACGCGGCTGTTTGAGTAACGTTCGCATTCCGCGCGCTTACTTCATCTAGTTTTGCGTGGAATGAGCAACGTGAACGTGCTGCAGAAGAAAATAAGCTGGAGACCGCGATAATAATCAAGAGAACGTAGCAGATATGGCTAGCTCATCCTAACGCTTTTACACCCTATCGTTTCCTTTCTTTTATTTCATGCATTCGATTTGCTTTACGAGACTGCATCCCGCGCTCTGTTGTTTCTTTATGAAGGCGAAATCCTTAACTGGGCTCTTGGGAAGTGGAATGTGTCTGTTGGTCGATGCCGCGGTACCAAAAATAAATACAAACCGCGTAACTCTCACGGCTAGTTCACTTGGTATATGTACCAAAGTATAGTGTGGAAAGGCACAAATGTGTGACTGATGACTGATGGGTCATGACATTAGTAACTTGACATACTTGCACTCACGTCACGATTAACGATAACAATATACGACGTGTGGTCATATGAATGTAGTGTCCATGCATAGCACCTTTTGTAATGTAGGAAGGCAACCCTGGTAGAGAGCAGGGAAGCTTCCAAGATGGCTGCGATGTAGCACAAATAAACCGGTGAGCGTTTCCGACACAATCGGTCGTAATCAGTCTTATTACTCCACCTACGGGACGTTACAATGAAGACGGCCAGAAATCCCTCTGATGCTGTGGGTGTGACGATAAAAACGTGTTGAAAGCCAATCTCGATCTGAGCGTGTCGAACTTAACCATGAAGAACTGAGAGCACATGTAAAGGGTAATAATAGTAATAATAATTTCTGGGGTTTTACACCCAAAAATCACAATATGGCTATGCGAGACGCTACAGTGGAGGGCTCCGTTAATTTGTTGCTATTGTTTTTCGGAGAGACTAGGATCTTTTACTCTCGCACATGTGTTTAAAGCAAGCGCATTTAATCTCGTTGCCCGTCCATGGCAAAGTCATGACGAGAGAACACTGGCGGGAAGCATGCGGTAAGAAAAGGCTGCGCATTCATCATGGTTGCTTGGGAGGCTTAGGACCTGACGGAAGCAGCGACCGCGCTAACGCTCAGCCTGCTCTTCGCATGCTTGCCGCCAGTGCCAGTGCAAAGGCACCGCGCAGGCTCGAGAGAGAGAAACGGCAACTGGCTCTCCGCAGAAGTACTTAACGCAGTTTACGGACTCTAGTCTGACCTAAATGGATGGATGGATGAGGCTGAACCCTTTAAATCAGGTTATGGCATACGCCACCTAGCCGTGACTATTAACATATCTTCTACTTTGTGGTGGGTGAAATTTCACCCTTGCCTTGATTTTAGCCACCAATCAGATAACCTCCGTTTGGTTATTTCTACCCGCTAAAGTCTATTTTGCCTTCACTGTCTCTAAACCCCGATGCTTTGAAAAAATCAGCCCCGTTGCTTTGCACTGTAGGGTTAAGCCGTTTACAGAAAAGTATGAGGTGTTCAGCCGTTTCCTCTTCCTCTCCACATGCACCGCACAACGTGTCTATACCTTGGTACTTGACTCGGTACGTCTTAGTCTGCATTACTCCCGTCCTGGCTTCAAACAACAAAGAGCTTCCCCTAGAATTATCATAGATAATTTCGTGCGTGAAAGTTCTATATGTTCCCAGTGCTGATTTCGTCTGCATCCCTGTTTTCCATAGACCCCCTCTCTGTTTCTTTAACCTTTTTCTTAACCACTGTTACCTGGTTTGCACCCCTCCTGCTGTCCAAATATTTTTATTGACAATTTTCTGGTCCGCTTCCTCCATTTTGTGTCAAATTTCCTCATGTACAAATAGCTGAAAGCTCTCCTTGCCCACTGCTTTTCTGCCATTTCTCTCCATCGCTCCTCAAATTCTATCTTGCTGCTAGTTCCCAGCCCTCGAATGACGTCCATCCCATGTCACCCTGTACCCCCTGATTTGGTGTGTTTCCGTGTGTTCCCTAAGAAAGCCTACCTACCCCTCGCTGCTTAACTTCCAACCTTGCTCGTACCTCTGATCTCATGCACAGGACCGCGATGCCGAAAGTCAAACTAGGGACCATCACCCCTTTCCAAATCCCTCTCACCACTTCGTACCTATTGTAATTCCACAGTGCCCTATTTTTCATCACAGCTGCATTCCTGCTACCTTTATCCGTTACATATTTTTCATGTTCCGTTAGGTACTCAGCCCCATTGTTTAACCACACTCCAAGATATTTGTACTTATCCACTACCTCCAGCATAACCTCCTGTATCCTATGCTCGCTGCCCTGATTATCATTAAAAATCATGACTGCCGATTTTTCATTACTGAACTTCAAACCTAAGCTATCTCTTTCTTTACCACAGATGTCCATTATAATCTCTGTAAGTCTTCCTTGCTGTCAGCCATAAGTACAATGTCATCTGCATACATCAGTCCTGGTAATGACTGTTTAATCCATCTTTGCTCTCTCTTGCTTCACATACACCTTCTCACTCTGCTCTGTTCATAATAAAATATTGTCGTGGCTAAAAAATATTCGAATAAATACATATGCACAAAGCTGTAAACCACAACTGACCGTGAGCGAAAAGCGCGTAATGGTGAGCGAAGCGGTCACTGCACGCACGTAAGTATTTCACTGCGCGAGTAATTTACTTTTTTCCTTACTCTTATTCTTGCAAGCATGGTGCTATTGCCCGCGTACCCATGCCAATAACCTTTCTTTTTTTACGTGCTTTCCTTGCGCGGGCTCATTTAGCACGTTTCTACGCACGCACACTTACCGTAATGCCGTTCCCGAACTCTAGCACCGGAGCTAGACCGCGCTGATCAGTTTGATACGTTAGTTTTTGCATTATATTGCTGACCAAGCACAAAGAAACGCTCAAAGATGGGTAAGGTAAGCTCCATGCATCACCACACTGTTGAAGTTAAATAGAGTTTAAGTGCTTTGCGTGGAAAATGAACGCAAAAAAGTTGTCGCAGTTTCACCTGAAAGGTGAAGCATCAATTGCGATAGCAAATTTGTAGAGAGCTATACGGAGTAATGATATTAGCTTTATCAGCTGTATAAACTTGGACATGCAGCAGCACCGGCAACACGCAGAACTGTTGTCGACGCCGTCGCGTTTTGGCCGCGTTCGCTCAAAATGCGTGCGGCGTTGGTGACTGTTGCCGGAGCCTCTGATATAAATAGGCACTTGGTGCCGCAGCTAAACGTCGCCTCCCTTCCCTCCCCCTCCCCCCCCCTCCCCCACGGCCTCTCGCGCGTCGGAAGAAGGCGCGTTTGCTCTACATGTATGGTGATTGTAAAGGAGGAAAGAGACGCCTACTTCTGCAGCCCTTAAGGGAGCACGGCGCAGAACGCGCGTTTGTTCTCCGCCGTGCGTTCACTCCCCGTGAAAGCGCGCGCCCTTCGCCCCCTTTCACTCGCACATACAGCGTTCGGCGCGCGGCGACGATTTCATCTCCATTGACGTCATACGGAACCTCACGGCGATGGCGACGCCGACGGCAGAAATCTGCTTTTGAGTGTCCATATAATTGCTATCGCAATAAAAACTACAGCGCGTAGCAGACGACCCTCGCTTCCCGCGCGCTTCGCGAGCGCGAAAAGCCCACGGGTCCGGAGCAGCAGCGGCGCGGCGCGGCAGTTCACAGAAAAAAGGCCCTCGCCGGAGCCGGCGCTTTGGACACTCCCATATTCTAGGTCACTCTAGTTATGGTAGAATGTACTAGACAATATTTTAGTACACTCTAGTTACGGTGGCTAGAAGGGGGAGGTGGGAGCAACGCAGCCGTCGGAGAGCGCGGCGCGTGTTGCAGTGATTCATAATGCCGAGTGGTGGCGCGCGCGTCGACACTAAGATGCCTCCGCTGTAGTTAGGCTGCTGTCGGAGCTAGCGAGTGCGCTTGGTTGGCATGGTTCTGATCGCTTATTTTTTGCTCCACGCTCGCTTCTGTTCGCATTCACGCTGTGGAGCTGTGCCTCCTCGTGGTGACAATATTTCTACACATTGCCATGCAGTAAGAAGCCATGGCAAGTCGCATGAGACGACAGACGCACCGTTTTGCGCCGGGCTGCACAACAGGCTATTTTTCTGCTAGAAAAGCAGAAGAAAAAAAAAACACCCCTTTTCTAGGTGTCTGGTGACGATGAGGCATTTAAAGCGTGGCAGCGGGCCGTGCCCCGTGCAGCCAAGGCCTTAGACAGAACTTCGAAGATCTGCCTGCACTTCGAATCCCAGTTGAATCATATACATGGTGTCCCAACTATCATGCAACAAGATTTTTAAAAATATGCAAAAGTGATGCTACCAAGTTGAGCACCGTCGCATTCTATCTGTCGGACGTTGCGAAACTATGGTTTTTAAACCATGAAGGCGACCTCACTACGTGGTTGGTCTTCAAGACCATGTTTACCCAAGTTTTCGGTCGGCCAGCAGTAAGAAAGCTCCGTGCAGAACACCGTTTGCGTACACGATCCCAAGAGATCGGAGAGAATTTCACGAGCTACATTGAGGACATTGTCGACCTTTGCAAATGGGTGAACGCGTCGATGTCAGAGGAGGAGATCAAACATATCATGAAGGGTATTGAGGACGACGCGTTCCAAATGTTATTATCGAAGAGTCCTCGCACTGTCGTCGAAGTGATAGAATTGTGCCAGAGTTACGACGAGTTGCGCAGGCAACGGCTTCACACCCGACGTCCCCCTGCGCCCGCGGACTCTCTGTCCAGCCTTCGAGTTGGCGACGACCATGCTCCTCTGTTACTCAAGATTCAGGAATTTGTTCGAGCAGAGGTCGCTGGCCAGCTATCATTGATGTCTTGCGTCCCGGAACCACCACCCGCTTTGGCGCCTACGATCCGCGACTACATCCAGGAGCAAGTTTCCCAAGCAATTTTTCCAGCCCGTGATCCGGCGCCAGTCACTGCACCTCTCACGTACGCAGAAGCAGAAGCCCGGCCTCGTCCACAAACGCTCTCGCCGCCCCCTATGCATCGACCACCGATCTTTTCGCCGCCACCTATGCCGCTACCAGACTGACGGCATTTTCCGACTTCTCAGCCACGAGTCGGAACTTATCCCCAACAATGGCGCACCTTCGATGACCGTCCGATATGTTTTGCTTGTGGTGCTGCTGGTCATGTGGCGCGCTATTGCCGTCGTCGCATGCTTCCATTTCCGAACATCTGGCGAGCGCCACCTTTTCCCGCTCAGTTTTCCTCTTCGCCTTCCAGCCTTCCTCCCTCTTCCTTTTGCCCTGATCGCCCACCCGCATCTACCCGCCGCTCACCGTCTCCACGTCGTCGCTCGCTTTCTCCGATGTGTCGCCGTACCGGACCCGCCGAGCCGGAAAACTGATGGCCGCAGTTCCCGAGGCACGAACTGCGTCTCCGTCGCAATGCACAAGTCCTCGTACCTCTCCAGCCAACGTAATTGAAGTGTGTGTCGAAGGGATTGCCGGCCTGGCACTTGTCGATACAGGAGCCGCCGTATCCATAATTTCCGCCCAACTCTGTCGCGTACTGAGAAAAGTTCTGACGCCTTTAGCCGACCTCTCCCTTCGAACCGCGAACGCTCAAAACATTACGCCTCTCGCTGCTTGTACTGCTCGAGTCTTCATTCAAGGACTTCTGTATACCGTCGAATTCGTCGGGCTGCCCTCGTGCTCCCATGACATTATATTAGGCTGAGACTTTTTTGCAAATAATAACGCCATTATTGACTGTTGTCACGCCGAACTCGAACTTTCTGCGCTTCAAGATTTCGCATCAATCGACAACCGCCCTTCTAGTGCTGAACTGTTGGTGTCCGAAGACAATGCCGTTCCTCCGTGCTCTTCCCTGCTTGTGCCTGTGTCCTGCACCGCTATTTCTGATGACAGTGTCCTCTTTACGCCCTCTGAAGTGTTCATTCGCCGCAAACGTTCTCCGCTGCCCTTTGCTCTCCTTACTCTTCAGAGTGGCGTCACGAAGATGCTCGTCGACAATGCAACGGCGTGCCCTTTACCTTTATTTCATGGCGAGTGCCTAGGCGTCGTTCAGCCAGTCGACACCTTTTGCATCTTTGACGCTCCTACCACTTCTACTTCTACGGACCTTAGCGCACTTACTTGTGACCCTGCGGTTGATCAGTCCCTCCTCGACGCTTTCCACCGCTCCATTGACGATGAAACGTCCTCTTCCGAACGAAGCCAGCTGCTCACTCTCATGCAGAAGTTCCGCACTTCTTTTGACAGCCCTGCTTCCGGTTTGGGTCGCACGTCGACCATTTTTCACCAGATCGATACAGGCAGTCATGCACCTCTATGGCAACGCCCTTATCGGGTATCCGCCTCGGAGCGCCGTGTAATTGACGACCCGGTTGATGATATGCTGAAGCGCGGCGTTGTGCAGCCTTCAAACAGTCCAACACAACAATGTTCGACCGGTCGTCACCGGTCGTTCTTGTTAAGAAAAAGGAGGGCTCTATTCGGTTCTGCGTCGGCTACCGACGTCTGAACAAGATAACACGCAAGGACGTTTACCCGTTACCGCGCATCGACGACGCCCTCGACTGTTTGCAGGGAGCGTAGTTCTTTTCTTCACTGGATTTACGTTCTGGATACTGGTAAGTCCCTATGGCACCATCTGATCAACATAAAACAGCATTTGTGACACCTGACGGATTATAAGAATTTACCGTGATGCCTTTCGGCCTGTGTAATGCTCCAGCCACTTTTGAGAGGATGATGGATAATATTTTACGCGGCCTCAAATGGAACACATGTCTGTGCTACCTGGATGACGTGTGTATTTTCCTCTGATTTCCGCACACACCTCAGCCGTCTCGAGCGCGTTCTGAAATGCCTCACTGATTTTTGTCGACTGCAGTAAGTGGGTATGTTTGTATTGAAACCTTGGAGGCAGTCGTGTTTCTACACAGTATCAGCCGGAAGAATTATTCTAGCGTGTCCGTGCTCCGAGATATCCGACTACAAATTTCAATTGTCGTACTGCGCAGAGTTATCGAGTCGACGCGAGAGCGGTTTATGCTTTGTGTTGCTGTGGAAGGGAGGCATTTTGAACATTTTTAGGGCATTCACATCTTGATGAATGAAGTGTTGTCATGAGATTTGTGCATGACACCACCAAACTTAAAGCGGCAGTATGAAATATTCGTTAGCATAGCTAAAGAGGTTTCTGCTGTTGATGGTGCAGTTGTTGCTCTTGATTTCAATAAAACTTACAATACTTGGAAATCAGCAGTGACTTTATTTACGTAGCTAGGCAACGACCATGCCCGGTCGTCTAGTCACCATTACGCACACGCACTGCCCGCTTCTCCGCTCGCGCCATTATCTCGGCATGGCAGCTGCCGCCATCTTTACAGGCTGCGCGGTCGCGTGTTACGACAGCGGTTACGGGTTCTTCGATTTTTTTTTTCATTTCACCAGCCGTGAGGGGAAGGGGGACAGTTATTATCTTTGCCAATGCCTCCGCCCCGTTGTCCGACTAAACGCCGCACGCAACAGCCGCGTCACATCAGGGAGGAGCTTTGTGCCGATCCTCACTCTCTTGCAAGTTGCACGCGTAATCGTGCGAACGACAATTAAAATTTGGAGTTGGATATCTGGGAGCACAGACATGCTAGAAGAATTCTTCCAAGTGAAACTGTGTAGAAACACGACTGCCTCTAACTTTTGAATACAAACATACACACTTACGGCAGTCAATAAAAAGTTAATTATTCAATTTTAGTTAATTCGGCTGCTAACAGCGATAATTATCATCTCACTTTGTGTCCCCCTGGCCACATAACTTATTTGCGCAGATGGTCTTCACGTGCCTCCCAGTGCCTAATTTTAAGAAAACCATAAACTTAATTTTGAACACCCGGCCGGCATATCTAGCCTGTATTGTTTCTTAAAATAAAATTTGGGATGATCTGTTGCAGGTTCGTTATAAATGCGTAAGCACGCGTTCGTTTTTGGAGTTCTGTTGGGACACCTTGATTTCCTTAAGAAGATCCTTGTGTTCGGCTGAGACACCTTCGTTTGCTTTGGAGGACAACGCCCTGCTCCAACGCGGCAACCAAAACGCTGGGTGTTTACGATATACGAATCACCGCGTATGAAGACTCACGACGCCACCTACAAGAAGAACGATGTGGCGTGTCAGCCGAGAGCGCGAGCCAGCGTCTTCATGTTTTGTTTCCCACTCGACGTCATCCTTTTACACAAGCGGCGCATCTGCTCCCGTTTCTCAAACCACGCGACGCCATCCTAGGCCAGCGCACTGGCGTTGGCCGCTGACGTCACGCTCCCCCAATTCGCAGACGCCGCTCGAGGCTTCGCCCCGCTCCGCAAGAACGCCCACTCAGATAAACGGATCCGGCGGGTTTGAGCCTCCTATGCTTAATGTACGACAATAAAACGGCGAAGTTACAATGAAAAACTTGCAGCGTACGAACGGTACTGTGCTCGTGCTGGATATTGTCAACGTGTAACTGTGATCACAATGAGTGCTACAGTTAAAAAAAAGTTGCCTATGCGCAGTTCTTAGTTTCGCTGTTAGTTGTTATTGTTTATATATGAACACTTCAGCGAGAGATCTCTTTCATTAAGCAGGTTGGTCGCGGAACCGATGACAGCCAATGAGGCAACCGATGACACCCCAATGGGGAACTAAGTTGATCAGGCGCGAAGGCGCTCACGCGGACATCGGCGTGCTTGGCAAAAGAGACGTCTCCTCGTTCATTCGACGCCACCGACGGGACGAGTAAGGCACGGCCGGCGCCAGGAGGTCCAAGGTGTTCATGAGAAAAAACAACTACGGCAACTTCGCGACACCACACCCCTACGGAATACAACTATAAGCTTGTAAGATAGCTTTACTTCTACATGGCTGCTACTACCAGTACTCGCGAAAAATACTTTTGAAGAATGCTGGTGACCATATTTTTTGCGACAGGGCCATCCCCATGTCAGCGAGAGGGCGATGCAGAAATCTGAGGGGGGGGGGGGGACATCTGGACACCCCCCCTGGATCCGCGCCTGGAATCATATGTACCTTCCTGCTTGCCGTATCAATCAAGTAAAGCATATCTGCCCCATCCGGTGCCTTGTACTCAGATTTACGGAAAGCATTGCTTTAAATTAAAAAAAAAGTAAACTGTAGCGCAACATTCCATTCAACTTTCCGCCTTCCTCGCATAGCAGAATGCGGAGTAATTGGTACGGGGTCATTTATTGCGATCGGACCTCGAGCGCCGAAAACGGTTTTAGTTTGTCATTCTATGTGCTAATCTTTGGCCGTAAGCCGTACGTGGATTTTTTTCCCAGTCGATAATTAAAAAAAAGCCTGCGCGGTAGCCTAATTAGTGGCTATATAGTGGATACGGCGTTGCGCTGCTGAACTGAAGCTCGCGGGTTCAATCCAGGTCGCGGGATTCGATGGGAACGAAATGGGAAAACACTCGTGTACTTCTAATTAGGTGCACGTCAAGAACCCCAGGTGGTGAAAACTAAACCGGGTGTCTCATAATCATATTGGTGTTTTGCCACGTGAAACCGAAAAATTTCTTTAAATAAAAAAAAAACATAAAAAAGCAGGTAGCTGCGTTCTTCGGCTTTTTTCTAGGCGTGTAAACAAAACAAATTATTCTCGAGTCTGACTTCCGAGAAAAACATGTTACGCTTATCCTCTACTTCATATATAAATGTAATGCCGTTCCCAAATGTATGACCGCTCAACTCAGCAGCTTGTATATTATAAACAGCTACTTTCAGTTATCCGGTGCACTATCATAACGACCATAATGAAACAAAGGAACTGCATGTCTCACATACACGTAGAGATATGTGCCGGTCTATTGCGTTCGTTGAAGAAGATAAGCGTAGTATACCACATAGGGCACCCAGTTTTAATGGGTTGCAAACATGGTGAGACTGTCAAAAATCCTTGTCTGAATCAAGTTAGCAGATTTACAGGCGGCCTCAAAACGGGGCGTTTATATTGAATGAGAGCTAAGAACGTGTTAAGCAGGACTCATTAACACCCGTCCGTTAATTCTCTCAGGAACTGCGCCTCTACCCCACAATCACGACTCTCCGGCAGCACAATAATTCGGAATAACAGTCCTCACTTGCATGCAGTTCACTCACCATTGAGACTTCAATAGTGCTGTTATGCGTTACATTCGAACGGAAACGACTATTCGGCGTCGTACAGTATATCAATAACACTTGCATATATATGAGAGTTTTATGTGCAGTATTCACTAATACGTGTGTTTGTTACTGCAAGCACGCGCGCTTATTCCGGTCGAGAGTTCTCACTTTTTCAATAAGTGCATTTAGAATATTTGTTATTTTTTCCCTCACATTTCCCTTACGTCAGGCCCCCCACGTGCCAGGGCGCCGTAACGCCGCAGTTCCGTCGTCCACCGCCGCCGCCGCCAGCACGCCCGCCCGTCGCCCAGCGCAGCTACCAGAAGAAGACGGACATTTGGCGCGCCCCCGACCACCGCCCGCTCTGCTTTCATTGCGGGGAAGCCGGCCATGTCTTCCGCCGATGCCCATACAGCGAGATATGGGCCTGGGGGGATTCGCCGTCCACGTGCCACGTCCACAGCGTGGCGAGCGACCACGTGACATCGCCGACTACCTCGCCGGAACCCAGTGGCAACCACGATGACCCTCACGCTCGGCGTCACCAGGCCCCTACATCTCGCCGCATCGCCGGCCGTACACCGGCCCAGCCCTGACCCGGGAAACTAAAGGCAGCAACCGATGGAGGTGCGGTTGCTGTGTCGCTCCAGCGTAATAATTTCCGTCGGTACCGAAGTGGCTGCAGACATGGAGGGCGTCATTGAGGGCGATCATCACTTACTGATCGACCGTGAAATTTGCGTTGCTAGAGGCATAGCCGAGCTACGTGAAGGGAAAGCAACTTCAGCCACGAATACAAGCACCCTAACAAAGGCACCACGGTCGCCTACATCGACGAAACAGTATAAGCCAGAAGTGCTTTCGCCTTCACGGATTCTAGTGCACCTGCAACGACGAATGTAGTACCTGAACCAACTTTCGACGTCAATCAGAACCTTCCCAGTCATAAGAAAGAACATCTAAAAGCTCATGCTCGTGCAATACAAGGACTGCTTCTCGTCGTCGTCAAAAGTTCGACAAACCCCCTGTCGCCAAGCACCGCATCATAACCGACGAATATGCCCACCCACTCCGTCAGAGCCCGTACCGAGTTTCGGCGCGCGAAAGCGACGCCATAAGGCAACAAGTCGACGAAATGCTACGCGACGACATCATCCAGCCGTCCAAGAGACCGTGGGCGTCCCCCGTGGTGTTAGTCAAGAAGGATGGAACCCTACGTTTTTGCGTCGATTACCGTCGCCTCAACAAAATCACGAAGAAGGACGTTATACCCTCTCCCACGAATTGAAGACGCCTTGGAGCGACTCTACAACGCAAAGTAGTTTTCGTCGATGGACCTCAAAACCGGCTGCTTGCAAATCGAAGTCGACGAGAGGGACCGGGAGAAGGCTGACTTTATAACACCAGACGGACTGTTCGAGTTGAAGGTCATGCCGCTTGGTCTTTGCTCGGCACCTGCGACTTTCCAACGCGTCATGGATACAGTACTGGCAGGCTTGAAGCGGCAGACTTGCCTCGTCTATTTGGACGACGTCGTCAGGGGCGGATCCAGGTTTTTTCTGAGGGAGGGGGGGGGGGGGGGTGGTCAGCTTCTGTCAATGATGATGATGATGATAGTAGCCTTTCTTATTTACCGAAATTTTCCGTTTTTGCTCACGATAAACCCGCGTTTTATACGGCTAGAGCAATACCTGTAGCCCGCCGTGGTGGCTCAGTCAGCTCAGGCGTTGAGCACGAGATCGCGGGATCGAATCCCGGCCGCGGCGGCCGCATTTCGGTAGAGGTGAAATGCAAAAACGCCCGTGTACTTGCGTTGTAGTGCAGGTTAAAGAATCCCAGGTGGCCAAAATTAATCCGGAGCCTTCCACTACTGCGTGCCCCATAACAGTTGCGCACCCAGGATCTCTGCCAGGGGGGGTTGACAGTTTGCCTTAGTTTGCCAATACCATCTAAACAGCCCTAATTTGAGTTTCTTCACGGTATAATTGTCAAAAAATGCGCTTTTTGCGCAAGTTTGCGAGTGTGCAAATGATTGCGCGTCTTACATCTAACTTGCAGTACTCAAAGGCGCAAGGAAAGAAAAAGGGTTAAACAAAAGGGGGGCTAACACGGCCTCAGGGGGAGGGGGGGGGGGGTTACGACCCCCGAATCCCCCCGTCGGTGCGCCACTGCCCCATAATCAAAACTCGTTTTGGCACGTAAAACCCCAGAAAGAGGAAGAAGACCTGTAGCGAAGCCAGGTGTCGGTTTCTCCGAGCTTATAGGAAAAGGACGTTACCCAATACAGCCATGTGCTTGGCGGCTGTGCCTGATAATACAGGGTGTTCAAAACTAAGCTTTATGGTTTTCTTAAAATTAGGCACACGCGAAGACCACCTGTGCAAATAAGTTATGTGGCTAGGGGGGCACAAATTGAGATGATAATTATCGCTATGAGCAGCCCAATTAACTAAAATTGAACAACTACTTTTTGTTGACTGCAGTAAGTGGGTATGTTTGTACTGAAAACTTAGAGACAGTCGTGTTTCTACACAGTATCAGTCGGAAGAATTATTCTAGCGTCTCCGTGCTCCGAGATATCCGACTCCAAATTTCAATTGTCGTACTGCGCAGAATAATCGAGTCGACGCGAGAGCGGTTTATGCTTTGCGTTGCTGTGGAAGGGAGGCATTTTGAACATTTTTAGGGCATTGACATCTTGATGGGTGAAGTGTTGTCATGAGATTTGTACTTCACAACACCAAACTTAAAGCGGCAGTATGAAATATTCGTTAGCATAGCTAAAAAGGTTTCTGCTGTTGATGGTGCCGTTGTTACTCTTGATTTCAATAAAACTTACAATACTTGGAAATCAGCAGTCACTTTATTTGCGTAGCCCAGGCAAGGACCATGCCCGGTCGTCTAGTCACCATTACGCACGCGTACTGCCCTCCGGCTTCTCCGCTCGCGCCATTATCTCGGCATGGCAGCGGCCGCCATCTTTACAGGCTGTGCGGTCGCGTGTTACGACAGCGGTTACGGGTTCTTCGATTTTTTTTTTCATTTCACCAGCCGTGAGGGGAAGGGGGACAGTTATTATCTTTGCCAATGCCTCCGCCCCGTTGTCAGACTAAATGCCGCACGCAACAGCGGTGTCACATCAGGGAGGAGCTTTGCGCCGATCCTCACTCTCTTGCAAGTTGCATGTGTAATCATGCGAACGACAATTAAAATTTGGAGTTGGATATCTCGGAGCACAGACATGCTAGAAGAATTCTTCCAAGTGAAGCTGTGTAGAAACACGACTGCCTTTAACTTTTGAATACAAACATACACACTTACTGCAGTCAATAAAAAGTTGATTATTCAATTTTAGTTAATTCGGCTGCTAACAGCGATAATTATCATCTCACTTTGTGTCCCCCTGGCCACATAACTTATTTGCGCAGATGGTCTTCACGTGCCTGCCAGTGTCTAATTTAAAGAAAACCATAAAACTTAATTTTGAACACCCGGTATATCTAAGCCTCTATTGTTTCTTAAAATAAAATTTGGGATGATCTTTTGCAGGTTCGTTACAAATGCGTAAGCACGTGTCCGTCTTTGAAGTTCTGTTGGGACACCTTGATTTCCTTAACAAGTCTTTGTGTTCGGCTGATACACCTTCGATTGATTTGGAGGACTAACTCCCCTATTCTCAAACAGCCCTCGACTCGAAGCTCTTCCTCCACTCCACCTTGTTGAGCACAGCGCCCCCTCTCGACTGATAAAGACGCGACAATTCTAAAGAATTCCCGTGAATGATCATGAAGCTCAGTGACCACTTCTTTGGAGGGATGGCGGTGTTATATTTCCTCTTGAGTCGAGGTGTTGCGTTGACTACAGGAACGTTCTTGAATACGGGCGTAACGCTACGCTCCAACGCGGCAACCACTACACTGGTTGTTTACGATATGCGAATCACTGCGTATGAAGACTCGCGACGCCACCTACAAGAATAACGATGTGGCGTAGTAGCCGAGAGCGCGAGCCAGCGTCTTCATGTTTGGTTTCTCACGCGACGTCATCCTTTACACAAGGCGCGCATCTGCTCCCGTTTCTCTAACCACGCGACGCCATCCTAGGCCCGCGCGCTGGCGTTCGCCGCTGACGTCACGCTCCCCCACTTCGCAGCCGCGGCTCGAAACTTCGCCCCGCTCCGCGAGAACGCCCACTCAGATAAACGGATCCGGCGGGTTTGAGCCTCCTATGCTTAATGTACGACAATAAAACTGCGAAGTCACAATGAAAAACTTGTAGCGTACGAACGGTCCTGTGCTCGTACTGGATATTGTCAACGTGCAACTGTGATCACTATGAGTGCTACAGCTAAAAAAAGTTGCCTATGTGTAGTTCTTAGTTTAGCTGTTAGTTGTTTTTATTTATATATGAACACTTCAGCGAGAGATCTCTTTCATTAAGCAGGTTGGTCGCGGAACCGATGACAGCGAATGAGGTAACCGTTGACACCCCAAGGGGAAACTAAGTTAATCAGGCGCGAAGGCGCTCGAGCGGACCTCGGCGTGCTTGGCAAAAGGGACGTCCCCTCGTTCATTCGACGCCACCGACGGGACGAGTAAGGCACAGCCGGCGCCAGGAGGTCCAAGGTGTTTATGAGAAAAACTACGGCAACTTCGCGACACCACACTCCTACGGAATACAAGTAAGCTTGTGAGCGAGCTAGCTTTACTTCTACAGGGCTGATACCAACGGTACTCGCGAAAAATACTTTTGAAGAATGCTGGTGGCCATATTTTTTTTTGCGACAGGGCCATCCCCCTGTCAGCGAGGGGGCGATGCAGAAATTTGAGGGGGGGGGGTCAGGACATCCGGACATCCCCCCTGGATCCGCGCCTGGACGTCGTTGTGTTTGCCTTAAGCTTCGAGGAACACCTACGGCGCCTTGAAACAGTTCTTCAAGCAATCAAGACCTCCGGACTCACGTTGAAGCCAGAAAAGTGCCGCTTCGCATACGAGGAGCTCTTGTTCTTGGGCCACGTCATCAACAAGTCTGGAGTGTACCATGACCCACAGCAAACGGTTTTCTTGGACTGTGCGCCTATTACAGGCGCTTCGTCAAGGACTTTTCACGGATCGCCGAGCCGCTGACGTACCTCACGAAGGCCGACGTCGATTTCAAGTGGGAGACGCCGCAAGTCGAAGCATTTGAAGAATTGAAGCGACGCCTGCAATCACCGCCAATACTAGCTCATTTCGACGAAAACGCCTATACCGAAGTCCACACGACGCAAGCAATGTAGGACTCGGCGCCGTGCTTGTGCAGAGGACTGATGGACTAGAAAGGGTTGTAAGTTACGCTAGCCGGTCACTATCGAAGGCGGAAGCAAATTATTCCACAACAGAAAAGGAGTGCCTCGGCATCCTATAGTTGGGCTGCATCAAAGTTTCGCCCCTACCTCTATGGCAGGCCCTTCAAAGTTGTGAGCGACCACCATGCCTTGTGTTGGCTAGCTAACTTGAAGGATCGCCTCGCACGATGGAGTCTGAGACTTCAAGCATTCGACATCACCGTCATTTACAAGTCCGGGCGAAAGCACTCTGACGCCGACTGCTTGTCTAGAGCCCCCGTCGAACCACCGCCACAGGATGATTAGGATGATGACACTTTCTTGAAACCCTTCAGTGCCGACGAATTCGCCGAACAGCGAGCCGACTCGGAAGTAAGGAGCCTTGTAGACTATACCTGAAAGGCAAGACCATCATTGTGCCCAAGGTGTTCAGGCGAGGATTGGCGTCGTTTTTCTTGCAAAACGACATTCTCC